>NW_015129240.1:0-251 GCF_001443285.1 Poecilia latipinna | reverse complement strand
TGAAAGTTCTTCAGTCTCAGGTTCCTGTAGGCAGGGGATCAGTTTGAGGTTTGAATTAAGACCGCTGCTTTTTGTATTTCTGTGTTTTCTAACTTTTCTTCTAGTGATCCGGACAGGTAATGTCCTGCTATGAAATGTCGGGGGGCCAGACACATTCTGGTGGAAGACGGTTGTAAAAATAATATCTGGACCCCGGTCTCAGACCTCAGAAACGCAGAGTGCCGGATCCTCAGGGAGGTCAGAGGCAGGTT
>NW_015129239.1:0-251 GCF_001443285.1 Poecilia latipinna | reverse complement strand
TTGTGGATGCCTGGGCTAATGTATCTGCCTTAAGTGTTGTCTGAGCTTTCGCGAAAGCCGGCATCATTGCTGAACAGCCACCTGGCAACGAGACTGACTCTGACAATGATGAGAGGGAACCTGGCATGTTTGATGGCGAAATTGCCCAGCTGTTCAATTCAGATACAGAAGAGGAGGACTTTGATGGATTTGTGGAAGAAGAATAAAAAATAACGTGAGTGTATTGTTACATAGTCGAATAAAGTTCAACT
>NW_015129238.1:0-251 GCF_001443285.1 Poecilia latipinna | reverse complement strand
CATAATATAATATAGACATATAACACCATAGACATAATATAATATAGACATATAACACCATAGACATAATATAATATAGACATATAACACCATAGACATTATATAATATAGACACCATAGACATAATATCTTATATTATAACCATAGACATAATATCTTATATTATGTCTATGGTTATGAGGGCTGGACCGAGCTACGGAAGCCCAGGAGACACAAACGAGGCAGAGTGCAGAAAGGCGACCCCCGCAGGC
>NW_015129237.1:0-251 GCF_001443285.1 Poecilia latipinna | reverse complement strand
TTGGAATTCTTTACCTATGTTGGTAAAACAGGCCCCCTCTTTAGCAATTTTTAAATCTGCTCTTAAGACTTACCTTTTTCGGTTGGCCTTTGATTCAGTTTGAGATGCTGCTTTTCTGTATTAATCTGGGTATGTTTATGTATTATATAGAGTGTTTTAAGTCACTGCATTGTGATTATGATGTGTTTTAATTTTGATTTTTATTTGTTTAATCTTGTGATTGTACAGCACTTTGGTCAGTGGTACTGTTT
>NW_015129236.1:0-251 GCF_001443285.1 Poecilia latipinna | reverse complement strand
TAATAAATGTCCATACTTGGCTGCAAAACGTAATCAAAACTAATAAATCCTCAGCTCTTTTTGAGAGTTTTGCTTGAAAATAAATTGACAATATCTCAGGAAATTAAACGTTTAAGTGAAATAGTTCTGGTATCACAAAGACACTGCAAAAAAATGTTTCAGAGGTGTAAAAACACTGAAGTTACTGAGTAAGAGTGAACTGAAATATTTACTACTTAGAAAGTGCATGTTAAAATCTGAATATTCTTTTG
>NW_015129235.1:0-252 GCF_001443285.1 Poecilia latipinna | reverse complement strand
TGGAAATGTGTCCCACTGTTAGTCTGACATGGAGCCAGGAAGCAGCAGAACATCATCATCATCACCCAGAGATGAAGATATGAAGGTGTTTTCATTAGAACAGAGCAGCTGGTTTAGATAATGGATCAAAACTCTGTAAATATAACTGGGAACATCTGAAACTTACTGGTTCAGTTTACAGCAGTTAGAAACAGCTCACCTCTCTGATGGTGGAGATCCAGGAGATTTAAAGTCAATGAAGAGATCCATTGA
>NW_015129234.1:0-252 GCF_001443285.1 Poecilia latipinna | reverse complement strand
CCCAGTATTTGGGCTGCCACAAGATTAATTTCCGATGCACTCGTGTGTTTGAAGAGGAAAAAATAAAATGTCCGTAGCGCTCCGATGTAAAAATATAAACAAAAATTTATTCCACAGTTTCTTGAGTAAGTCTTTACAAGAGCAATAAAGTCCTTCACTAACCTCTACAAACAAACTACGGTTAAAAAACCGTGTGGCTCAGTTGCTCCCTTAGCAGCGCCTTCCCTTCTATCTGCCCTCTCCCTTGGCTAC
>NW_015129233.1:0-252 GCF_001443285.1 Poecilia latipinna | reverse complement strand
AAATTATAGGAATGTTTTTTCATGATTCTCCAAACATTGGCTGAATATCTGCTTGTATGTTATTCTAATAAATACATTTTTATGAAAACATTTTGTCTCTGTTTATTTTGTAAGATTTGAGTTTAAAGCTCTGACTACATACAGGTTGATACAAATTAAATATGAAATAATTATTTTAATGTTTCTTGCTTATAAATCCAGAGCTAAGACATAATGGAAAGAATCAACTCAGAAGTTGTTCATTATTTACTT
>NW_015129232.1:0-252 GCF_001443285.1 Poecilia latipinna | reverse complement strand
TGTCAGGTTCTGGGCTTTTCTTTAAGAAAGGTCTCTCCCCTTCGGCTTCCCGTTGGGGGAGTGGCCTGGAGTGGAGCTGCACACCTGAAGCTAGTTGGATCATCAGTCGAGAGGATTTAAGGAGCCATCGGACCTCTCCTCTCCACCGGATGACTATCCCTCCACGGTAGTCTCTAGCTCGTTAAAGCCTTCTTCTGAAACGCTAGTTTTTTGTGATTCTCTCGAAAGGATTTCTGCTTGTAGTCAACCCCC
>NW_015129231.1:0-252 GCF_001443285.1 Poecilia latipinna | reverse complement strand
AACCAGACAGACCCAGTTAGAACCAGTTAGAACCAGGCAGTTCCAGTTAGAACCAATCAGAACCAGCCAGTCCCAGTTAGAACCAGTTAGAACCAATCAGAACCAGCCAGTTCCAGTTAGAACCAGACAGATCCAGTTAGAACTAGCCAGTCCCAGTTAGAAACAGTCAGAACCAGTCAGACCCAGCCAGACCCAGTTAGAACCAATCAGAACCAGTTAGAACCAGACAGATCCAGTTAGAACCAGCCAGTC
>NW_015129230.1:0-252 GCF_001443285.1 Poecilia latipinna | reverse complement strand
ATAGACCAAAACCCGTGCCGGTGCGCGTATTGGTTTCAGCAAGTCACGTGATCGATACAGGAACTGTTTCTAAATGACATTAACGCACCAAACTGTGTTTATAAGGAAGCCAATCTGTCAAAAGCATTTGCCAAACGAATTCTTAACCTTTTACAGCATCAACTATGGAGCAGCTTCAAAGGAAAGGTTTCCGCAGTGTGGGACCATTTTGATCTTATATTGGAAAATAAATTTTTATTTTTTGTTGTTTCA
>NW_015129229.1:0-252 GCF_001443285.1 Poecilia latipinna | reverse complement strand
AAAGTGGAGTAGACTTGCTACTTGTCAGATGACAGAAAACACTGAAGTGTTTCTGCTTCAGCACGGAGTAGCGGTTTAAACAGAGAGGTAATGAAATACAACAGACACTGACAGGCCTCTGCGTCTGCCTTTCTCTGAAGAACTACTGAGCGGGAGGAGACAGATGAGGAAAAACTGTTCTTATCTATCGATTCAGTATTTTTATCATACAGACATTAGGCTGCTGTTGTTGTGCTATTAGCTAGCTGCTAG
>NW_015129228.1:0-252 GCF_001443285.1 Poecilia latipinna | reverse complement strand
TTATCATTTTGTTATTACTTTAGTTCATATTCAGTCTAATGTTAATAAAGTGTTTTCTTCCTTATGTGTGTATAAACTGACCTGGAGGTTACGACTGACTGTTTCATCTTCATGTGAGACAGTTAACTCTGTGTTTCCCAGACCTTAATTCTTATCAACCAGAATACCTCCTAACTGCCTGTGAGCAGTCGTATTTTGTCTTGTTAACAGTTTGACCGAGATTTGAACCGGGCTCAGACCATAGATCAGATA
>NW_015129227.1:0-252 GCF_001443285.1 Poecilia latipinna | reverse complement strand
ACATTCATTATGTGTTTATTATGCTGTACCTTTTAGCTAAGTACAGCATAATGGCAGTACCGATACAACTTCTACACCTTGAAGCCTTGTCTGTTACACAGTCTTACGTTAGCTGAACAGATCAATATGCAATGTGTACCGTATCTGACATACATTAAAGATTTTATTTTACCTGAAAAGGCTTTTTACGAAACTATAATCATGTTAGCCACGCTAGCACCGAGTAACAGGCCTTTGGCACACTCAAACATT
>NW_015129226.1:0-252 GCF_001443285.1 Poecilia latipinna | reverse complement strand
GGTGGTGGAGGTCTGGAAAGGGTGCCATCCTGGAGAGCCGAAGGATGTGGGTGGAGAAGGGGCGGTGGTGGGTTGAACGCAGCTGGGAAGCGGCTGACGGCTTCGGTGTGGATCCTTTTATGCAGAGCTTGATTGATGATTGGACACGCCGGGTGAGGTCCAGAGCTGAGGTCGGAGATGAGCATAACGCCGATGGGCGAACGGAGGTGATGGAGTCTTCCAGGTTGAATTTTCGCTATCAGCTACATGTGT
>NW_015129225.1:0-252 GCF_001443285.1 Poecilia latipinna | reverse complement strand
CTCTTGTTGCCGATCACACAAATTGATCACCTGCATCTCATTTCGCAGCCTGCCTGTGCATCTCTCCTCTTTCCTTCACACTGCGCAAACGCGCAGCAACAAATCCTAAGCAATGTCGTGTGTAACTATGACGGACTGAGTGAATGGGGAAGTTTGCGTGTTGCGGCGGAAAATTGAAACACGTGGGGTGAAGCACGTCAAAATGCACCAACACGACGAATCTAATATGGCATAAAAACAATGCCATACTTG
>NW_015129224.1:0-252 GCF_001443285.1 Poecilia latipinna | reverse complement strand
AAATACATCAATATTTCCTACTTTAAAAAGATTTGTTAGGGCTTTCTGTTTGTTTTATTAAGAAATGCTGACATATTAATTCAGTGTTCAGTGATCATTTAGTATTACTAATGTCAGACACAGACCTGCAGCCCAGGGCCGGATCTAGATGGGGGCCACCAGGGAACTGAAGAAATTATACTAAATAAATGTCTAATGTTAATATTCAGTGGTGAATTTTTTTTAACCTTCACAATTTTACTTTAACAAAGA
>NW_015129223.1:0-252 GCF_001443285.1 Poecilia latipinna | reverse complement strand
AGGGCAAATATTACAAATCAAATAAGATTTTAAATTGGTTTAATGGTCTTAACAGCAGTTAAAGTTTTTAACAGCTTGAGACAGAAAGTTGTTTGGGGGTCTGGTGGTCCTGATCTGAGGCTGTGACACAGTTTGCCTGATGGTAGGCAGTTCAGAAAGTTAACGGAGAAGAGATTAAGTCTCTGAAACAGAGGGTAGAGACTCCAGTGACCCTTTCAGCAGGTCTGCCATATTGTAGCAGATCGACACTCT
>NW_015129222.1:0-252 GCF_001443285.1 Poecilia latipinna | reverse complement strand
ATGAGAAGTGGTTATCCAGCCGGACATTATTGGGGTCGACTGGTCAGGAAGTCGAGCAGCCAGTTGCACATGAGTGAACCGATGCGTAGGTCTGTGAGTTTGGTAATGAGTTGTGATGGAAGGACAGTGTTAAATGCTGAACTAAAGTCTAAGAACAGCATTCTGGCGTAAGTGTTCTTGCTATCCAGATGAGAAAGGACAGAGTGCAGCGCTATGGAGACTGCGTCCTCTGTGCTCCTGTTCTGCCTGTAT
>NW_015129221.1:0-252 GCF_001443285.1 Poecilia latipinna | reverse complement strand
AAACTGTGAGGTGCGCTGAAGTAAATAAGAGAGAAGTTCAAATACATGCCGAGAGTGAAAATTCTTCTTAAAATGAAGATATATCACAGATTTAAAAAGAAATTTAGCGCCCCCTTCACTGGGCCAGGACCCCTCGACCTCGACCAGTTAGCTGCCCTGACTAATGCCTAAAGAAAATACGAGGTAGAAAACTTAACATTTTGAAAACAATTTTATTGAAACCACTGATATTGAAAGACCAACATTTTTGTA
>NW_015129220.1:0-252 GCF_001443285.1 Poecilia latipinna | reverse complement strand
CTCATTCGCAGTAATTGCAGTGATGAGAGAAAAATGGTGTGCGCTGAGCTCAGAACTTTTTGCAGAAATGTATGTTCCGCCATGTTGTAGTTCTGACATGCTGCTCAGGCCTCTGTTTTAACTGAGTCTTGGCCATAGATAGAACTACAGTTATGGCAGTTATGGCTGCTGGTTTGTAGTCCAAACCAGCAGCTCTGCCTTTCTCTGGATTCTGTTGCTATAGCGATGAATCCTCAGCCAACTGCTGTGTGT
>NW_015129219.1:0-252 GCF_001443285.1 Poecilia latipinna | reverse complement strand
ACCAGAACCAAAGAGCAGAGCTGGATTCTTAAGATATTCATGTGAAATCACTCTGGATCCAAACACAGCATTCAGACGGCTGAGACTATCAGAGGGGAACAGGAAGGTGACAAGGATGGATCAGAATCAGTTTTATTCTAGTCATCCAGACAGATTCACTGGATGGTCTCAGGTTCTAAGTAGAGAGAGTCTGACTGGACGTTGTTACTGGGAGGTGGAGAGGAGGAGAAGTTTATGTATCAGTCGCATACA
>NW_015129218.1:0-252 GCF_001443285.1 Poecilia latipinna | reverse complement strand
CGCCGATCACCGATCATGCACTTTTTCACGAAAATCGGCCCGATTATGATCGGTGACCGATCGATCGGCACACCTCTAGTTGTCATGTCCACTTTCATTACATTATCTGACTTCGGTTTGCTTTCAAACTTTTCTGTCTCTTCATATCTTCGAAGTCTGCTCTTAAACTGAGTGAACGTCAAGTCTTCACTGCTCTGTGTTGTGTGAATAGCAAAAGGCTTGTATGATTCCGGGAGTCCCTTCAGAATCATT
>NW_015129217.1:0-252 GCF_001443285.1 Poecilia latipinna | reverse complement strand
TGAACGAATTTTGGAAATATTGCGAAGATGAAAAATACAGGTTTTAAACAGGTGCTTAATGTGATTTTCAAATGTGAGACGGGAGTCCATTCGGACACCAAGGTTTGTAACAACGGAGGAAATGGGAATGTCTTGTCCAGAGAATGAAATACTCATCAGAGTCGAGGATTGAACCTGGTGAGGCGTTCCCATCAATATGGCCTCGGTTTTGGAACAGTTCAACTGAAGAAAGTTATGATTCATCCAAGTCTT
>NW_015129216.1:0-252 GCF_001443285.1 Poecilia latipinna | reverse complement strand
CCTTAAGGCTCTGGATGTTGTAGGGTTGTGTTGGCTCACGCAACTCTGCAATATCGCATGGACATCGGGGGCAGTTCCCCTGAATTGGCAGACTGGAGTGGTGGTAACCCTGTTTAAAAAGGGGGACCGGAGGGTGGGCTCTACCCTCAGGGGGTTCACACTACAGGGGTTCACACTCTTAAGCCTTCCTGGAAAGGTCTATTCAGGGGTCCTGGAGAGGAGGGTCCGTCGGATAGTCGAACCTCGGATTCA
>NW_015129215.1:0-252 GCF_001443285.1 Poecilia latipinna | reverse complement strand
TCTGTTTAAAGTGTTCTCTTCCTTATGTGTGTATGAACTGACCTGGAGGTCAGGACTGTCTGTTTCCTCTTCATGTGAAACAGTTAACTCTCTGTTTCCCAGACCTTAAATTCTTATCAACCAGAATACCTCCTAACTGCCTGTGAGCAGTCGTATTTTGTCTTGTTAACAGTTTGACCGAGATTTGAACCGGGCTCAGACCGTAGATCAGATATCACACCTGGAACTGAGTTGCTGGTTCTTTGGGTTAAA
>NW_015129214.1:0-252 GCF_001443285.1 Poecilia latipinna | reverse complement strand
CTTTACTCGCACGCGGAGCTCCAGACATGCGCAGTGGTTTCCTCTGAGCGGGAGGAGATGTCTGTCTGATCGTCAGTAATATAATAGCGCTGC
Organism: Poecilia latipinna; assembly: GCF_001443285.1. Lineage (NCBI taxonomy): Eukaryota > Metazoa > Chordata > Actinopteri > Cyprinodontiformes > Poeciliidae > Poecilia > Poecilia latipinna. The sequence goes on along the minus strand of NW_015129214.1, from coordinate 159 downwards.
ATAAATCATAAGATATGGCGACATGTAAAATCAGCAGCGCTTCGCTTTCACAGACAGTGGGGACTTCGTCCAACTTTTAGTGTCACTTGGAAGGAAAGCTTAAAGAAAGGTAAGATCTGTGGACGTGATGCTAGCAAAGCTAACTGTACTGAGACACAT
>NW_015129213.1:0-252 GCF_001443285.1 Poecilia latipinna | reverse complement strand
AAGAGAAGGTTCCAGAATGCTGCCTGCTTTACATTGATATCAACTTGATTTATTGTGATGCAAGAGAGAATGTTCCAGAATGAGAAGGTTCCAGAATGTTGTCTGTTTTATTATTGATAAGAACTTAATTTAATGTGATGCATGAGAGAATGTTCCAGAATGCTGCCTGTTTTATTATTGATAAGAACTTATATGATGCAAGAGGGAGAATGTTCCAGAATGAGAAGGTTCCAGAATGTTGTCTGTTTTATT
>NW_015129212.1:0-253 GCF_001443285.1 Poecilia latipinna | reverse complement strand
AATCACATCAAAAGTTAGAAACTCTGTCTTTAGTCATTTCTTTGATAACCAAATATATTAGTGTGTGTGAGAAAATGTGTCAATGACAGGAATTAATTTAAAAAACTTTGTAGAACGGCACTTTGTGAAGTTTGGTCCTTTTACTTGTATTAGCTTACTGGCACATATTCCACATTCAACATGGCGGACGCTGTGACGTATCGCAGCAACGGGCCGAAGCGCCCCATGAGGCGTCTATGTGTTCATGTCTATG
>NW_015129211.1:0-253 GCF_001443285.1 Poecilia latipinna | reverse complement strand
CCACAGAGGGGCACAGAGTTTTGGGCAGGTCGTTCTTCGAGGTCCGTGTCTGTGCCGGCAGGGACCGCAAGACGGAGGAGGAAAACCTGGAGAAAAATGGCACTAAGCAGACAAAGAAGAGAAAGAAGATCATCCGATGAACGTGAAAAGTTCATTACTGCAACCAGGTGATTGATTGATTTTGTAAATAGTTTTTCATATATTTTTTAGAGTCTCTATTTATTATTTTAATATTTTTCCCATTTTTTTTACC
>NW_015129210.1:0-253 GCF_001443285.1 Poecilia latipinna | reverse complement strand
ACTATAACTTAAGTTGCTTTAAACTTTTATTTTTGATGTGGTTTTTTCATGTCCTGGATGGCTGAGAACCTATAAATATGTAGGAATTGAATATTTGGGAAGTATCATATCATAACTTAAACTTAAAGGTCAGCACCAGAGTTTTCTAGAAAAATATTCAGATTTTATTTTGTGGTTTTAAAGGCTCTACATTGAAGATGATAAGAAATAAAGGCATACTTTATTTTGTATTACTGTCAGCTGCAGTAGTTCC
>NW_015129209.1:0-253 GCF_001443285.1 Poecilia latipinna | reverse complement strand
TGGGATTTGACGCCTGTGCAGTATTGTGTCTTATATCAGGATGTCTGATATAAAGACAGACATTCTTTATATCTGTCGGTGGGACCGACTCAGACTGCCTGTAGCAAACGGGGCGGTATTTAGCGGACTGATTAAGTTAAAGTCAGAAGTTTTCTCACAGCCGAAGCATTTCTGCGTTTAGGGGCGAGGCGGGTTTTTTCCTGCTATAGCGAGGACAATTACAAAAATATGAATAGAAACAGTTTTTCTAATG
>NW_015129208.1:0-253 GCF_001443285.1 Poecilia latipinna | reverse complement strand
AATGGGGTATATGCCACGAGAGGTGGTGACGTATTTCCGTTTGAATTTATTCCACATAGGTTGGTTCCGGGTCCTGCTTGCTCCTATTGTTCTTGGCCGAAGCTGCAAGATCTGTACCATGAAAAAGACGCAAAACTTAAAATATCTGTGAGCTGCTGGTACAACGACTGAGTTTTGTGGTGTGCCGTTGTTTCCAGTAATTAGTCGGTACCATCCAGTGCTTAGTTTTTTCATTTTCCAGCTGATATCAAGG
>NW_015129207.1:0-253 GCF_001443285.1 Poecilia latipinna | reverse complement strand
GTGAAAACTCAAGAAAGTTCGATAATCACTATTTTTGGCATCTGGATCACACTAAAACAGCTCTAATTAAAAAAACTACTACAGCTAGACACTTCAAACCTGGAATAGATTATTCTTCTCTTCAAGCAGAATATTTAGAACAATGTTTGGGATTTGTGAAACTTTTTTCTGATTTGTGAAACTTCAAAAAAGGGCAATTTTGCCCTATTTTTCGGTCTCAATCTCACAGGAGCTGCTTTAATTCCAAAACTAC
>NW_015129206.1:0-253 GCF_001443285.1 Poecilia latipinna | reverse complement strand
GGTGGTCTAGACTACACCTCTGCTGTAGTCTAGCCCACCGTGGCTCCTTGGTTCCATGTCCTCCCCTGCCAGTTGAATTTCTTTCAAAATAAATGTGTGGCAAAAAAAAGTGACGTTCATGCTATGTTAGGACAGGAGACAAGATGTTTCCATCCCTGAAATTATGATGCATAGAATCACATATCAGTCTAAACCAGGGGTCACCAACTCCAGTCCTCCAGGGCTACCATCCTCTAACTTCTAGATGCGTCTC
>NW_015129205.1:0-253 GCF_001443285.1 Poecilia latipinna | reverse complement strand
TAAAAGTTTATTTTCACCTATTTTTTTGCATCTGGATAACAAATCTGCTCCAATTAAAAAACTACAACTCTTTAAAACCTCAAACTTGGACTAAGTTATTCTGCTCTAACAGCTGAATATTTAGAACCATCTTTGCTATTTGTTAAACTGTTTTCTGATTTACAAGTTTCACAAAAATGAAGTGCAATGACCCTTTAGCTTTTGGAAGCTTAAATTGGACGCAAACTTCAGCTTCATCAAAAACAAAATATAA
>NW_015129204.1:0-253 GCF_001443285.1 Poecilia latipinna | reverse complement strand
TCTATCGTCTAAGTTGGTTTGTTACTGCTCTAACGTTAAATCGCACTCACCAGTGGAACTGGCAAGTCCTGGTTTGTGCGTGCCCTCGTTTCATGTCCAGTTTATCAGTTACTACCGGTATTTGGCTGTGTGCCTGTCTCTCTGCCGTGCTGCCTGTGTTTGGACTGTTGGAGTATCTTCATCATTAAAATCTTCATCATCATCACTATAACCTGGGTCTCAGCATCTCTCCTCACCACCACCTACACCCCCT
>NW_015129203.1:0-253 GCF_001443285.1 Poecilia latipinna | reverse complement strand
GCAGACTAAACGACCTTTTACTCTAATATAAATACATAAACAAACCTTTTTGTAACCTTTCAAGTAAAATAACCTTGTTTATTTATACAAAATAAACAAAAAGGACATAAACAGTGACATATAAAATGTTACTCATGCTTTGCAAAAATAGAAGGATCTCATGTTCCCGATCTCTTAAGGGTATTTCTTTAAATACAAAATCTACTCTGGTAAGAGTAGTAATAATATTACTCAAATTAAAAGTAAAGAAAAA
>NW_015129202.1:0-253 GCF_001443285.1 Poecilia latipinna | reverse complement strand
AGGGTACTGGAGAGTGCCCCTCCTGGGGACTCCCTTGTTCTGCTGGGGGACTTCAACACTCACTTGGGCAATGACAGTGAGACCTGGAGGGGCGTGGTTGGGAGGAACGCCCCCCGCCCCCCGATCTGAACTCGAGTGGTGTTCTGCTGTTGGACTTCTGTGCTTGTCACAGATTGTCCATTACGAACACCATGTTCAGGCATAAGGGTGTCCATAAGTGCACTTGGCACCAGGACACCCTAGGCCGCAGTTC
>NW_015129201.1:0-253 GCF_001443285.1 Poecilia latipinna | reverse complement strand
ATGTTGAATAAATATTAATGTTTCCACATATCATCTCCGATGTCTGCTGGACTTCGGGTTGCGCTGTGTCAGCTGTTTGGGATTTCCCTCCGTAATTTCCCCTCAGAAAGCAGGAGGAGAATCCGCGCTTTCTGATTGGCTACCTGTCACATTCAGCGTTAAGCTCCCAGTCGGGGAAAACCCCTGATTTAGATCGGAGCGGCCACGACGATCTAAATCACACTGCAGGATGATCAGTTACAAAATCACCAGC
>NW_015129200.1:0-253 GCF_001443285.1 Poecilia latipinna | reverse complement strand
TGTATGTTATTTTGAAGGGATATGTAAACATTACCATAGCAACCAGAGTCAGAGAGCGTTTGGGAAGTGGTCGAGAGGAGATGAGTAGAGCTTGTGAGTCTTAAGTCTGGTTTAGACGGCAAGACTTAAGGATTGTCGATTCTCCAAACCTCTGTGACCACAGAGCTGATAAAAGTACAACAGGTTCGATCGGTGACCGATTCCAGTCACAAACATCGCGATTCCAGAAGAAAATCCACAAAACCCCCAACAT
>NW_015129199.1:0-253 GCF_001443285.1 Poecilia latipinna | reverse complement strand
GTCAGAGATGTGTTTGGCACTGTTAACACTTAGTGTTCCCCGGTGAAAGCAGCGAGGTAAGTTTTATTTTGTTGTTTGTGTTGTAAGTTTATGTTTATATTCTAATATTTGTATCTGTTTAGTTTTCACGGTGACTATGGTGACTGAGATGGGTGTGGTGACTGTCTGATGATCCACATTAAAGAAAATAAACAAACCTTGAAAATCACCCGTCGAGACCGCGCAAATTAATTCATGTGCTGGGGAGCTGCTA
>NW_015129198.1:0-253 GCF_001443285.1 Poecilia latipinna | reverse complement strand
TGAGGGCCGATCACGTCCGATCACCGATACCGATCACATAATTATTTTTTTAATCATAAGCACTACCGGTTACATTATGTGGAAAAAGGAACCATGAATTCACCTTAATTTAGACAAAAACTTGTTTTTAATAACTTTTTCCAAGAAAAAAACAAAACAGGCATTGTGCAAATTGTACTGCTATTGGTAATACTATCTTTAACAGACTGAGTTTTTTAAGTTAGATGCTGCAGCTTTAAGCACAGGTTCGGTG
>NW_015129197.1:0-253 GCF_001443285.1 Poecilia latipinna | reverse complement strand
TGTATTTTTAATACATAGTTCAGCATATTTAAATATGCTTAGTGGCTTTAACAATAGAATAGGAATGGAATATTCTGATATTGATGTATGATGAGCATATTACAAAGCACACAGCCGTTCATAATTTATTTAGTAATATCAATACATATTTATATAACTATACTAACACAAAGAAATGATTAATAATAACACAAATACATAATAATTAATACTGAATACTATATGTATAGATATATTTATATGTTTTTCAGCC
>NW_015129196.1:0-253 GCF_001443285.1 Poecilia latipinna | reverse complement strand
AAGGCTGGAAAGCTTCGTTATTTCACGAGGCTTCATTTGGCTGGCGCATGCGCCTTGAGCTTATTAACAAATACGGCACTGTTGGTACGGTTCCCAGGTCTGACAGCTTCCTGTGTCCACTTATTAAAACTCTTTACAGAAATTCTGGGTCTTTCTTTTGATAACATTAGTTTATCTATAAATTGCTTATTAAAATAATGTACAGTAAAGTTTTGTCAAATTTGTTTTTGATAAATTTTTGCACAGATAAATC
>NW_015129195.1:0-253 GCF_001443285.1 Poecilia latipinna | reverse complement strand
ACAGACCAGCTCTGACTCCAGACGACTAGGTTCATTAACCAGACAGAGAAACCACCGGGCTGAAGGTCAGCTGCTGCTGTAGATGCTGCTGCAGATGCTGTAGATGCTGCAGCTGCTGTAGATGCTGCAGATGCTGCTGTAGATGCTGTAGCTGCTGCTGCAGATGCTGTAGATGCTGCAGCTGCTGTAGATGCTGCAGCTGCTGCTGCAGATGCTGTAGATGCTGCAGCTGCTGTAGATGCTGCAGCTGCTG
>NW_015129194.1:0-253 GCF_001443285.1 Poecilia latipinna | reverse complement strand
CTTCAGTGGGTCTCTGCCCTTTTTTCCTTGTAGGGTTCTGAAGACAGGTCTCTGCAGGTGATATGTGTTTCCCTGATTGGTGCTCTGCAGCTTTAAAACTGCCATGCATGCAGCAGTCTGGAGGCTTTTCCCTCTCCCTCCTCAGAACCTCGTTTGGTTTGTATCTTATGGTTGAGATTTGCTAGTTTTGCATTTGCTTATTTCTGGTCGACTATAGGTTCTGCATTAATCTATTTTGGTTTCTCATTTCAGG
>NW_015129193.1:0-254 GCF_001443285.1 Poecilia latipinna | reverse complement strand
TGTCTGAGGGGGGACGCTTCCCCGTTGGTGCCATTGGTCTGAGGTGGGACACTGTCCCGTTGGTCTGAGGTGGGACTCTGTCCCGTTGGTGCCATTGGTCTGAGGTGGGACACTGTCCCGTTGGTCTGAGGTGGGACACTGTCCCGTTGGTCTGAGGTGGGACACTGTCCCGTTGATCTGGGATGGGACGATGTCCCGTTGGTCTGGGATGGGACGATGTCCCGTTGGTCTGGGATGGGACGATGTCCCGTTGA
>NW_015129192.1:0-254 GCF_001443285.1 Poecilia latipinna | reverse complement strand
ATAAACTAAAAGCTGGAGCATAGACATTTTTATGAGCGTATTTGTGAGCCTGCCTCTTTATTATTAATTTGAATATAATTTCAGATTTTTGTATACATTTTCTTCAGGTTAACTTAGAAAGTGAGCTATTATTGTTACAGGTTAGTTTTCTAAACTGCAAAAAAGCAACTGTTAGGAATGCTCAAATATGAAAAATTGGACTGATATTGATATCTGATAGTAACACCGGTATTATGCCAGATTTACCAATATTT
>NW_015129191.1:0-254 GCF_001443285.1 Poecilia latipinna | reverse complement strand
CGGTGGATCGTCGTGGCCGCTCCGATATAAATCAGGGATTTCCCCCGACTGGAAGCGTCAATGCAACCCGTTGAATGTGACAAGTAGCCAATCAGAAAGCGCGGATTCGCCTCCGTGCTTTCTGAGGGGAAATTAAGGAGGGGAATCCCAAACAGCTGACACGGCGCTACCCCAAGTCCAGCGGACATTGGAGATTATATATGGAAACAACATTAATATTTATTCAACATTTCGTGCAAAGAATATAGAAATCA
>NW_015129190.1:0-254 GCF_001443285.1 Poecilia latipinna | reverse complement strand
CTTTTCTTTCTTTCTTTCCTTCTTCTTTCCATTTATGTCAGGTAAACGAATGTATGTCTCTGTTGTTCTGCAGTTTCTGTTGTAATTTTATGCGTTGTCTTCTATTGGATTAAACTCTGTAATTCTGTGATGTCAACACGCATTGCTGTTTTCCTTGTGGCCACACGCGGCCCACCGAGAGGACCTGGGATCCAAGAGGAAGAGAGAGCCAGACTTTTTCCAAAATTAATTAATAGAGATACTCTTCCTTAACA
>NW_015129189.1:0-254 GCF_001443285.1 Poecilia latipinna | reverse complement strand
TATTCTGGGGCTGATTATGTATCTCTGCTCATTTCCAAGCTCAAATGAGCAACTTCATGTTCAAACACAAGTCCTCCAAAAAACGCGACCGGTGAATCATTATTTTTTATGAGTTTAGAAAAAACAAGACAAAAGCCACAAATCACGGCTTGACGACATTTCTGTTTTTCCAGCAACAAAATGCGCATCTCCATGCACTGTTCATGTTTCTGTCGCTGCTGTCAGAGTCTCTCCCAAAGACGCACAGAAGGAAT
>NW_015129188.1:0-254 GCF_001443285.1 Poecilia latipinna | reverse complement strand
TTGTTTGTTTTTAAGAAAAATCTAATTTAAGGAAAGTGTTTAGGGTCTTTCATTTCAAACCAGTGTTCTGGCATCAGTGTTTGTGTCCATCAACAAAGAGTTCAGTTAAAAGTTCAACAAGCAGTTGGATTCGCAATATTAGTTGATTTAGAGAAAAGACTTAATAAGATGCATCTCCTATAACCTTCTATCATCTTTATGCTTGAAAGCAGATTTAATAATTATTTTTCATGTATTGATACTGCACAGTTGTG
>NW_015129187.1:0-254 GCF_001443285.1 Poecilia latipinna | reverse complement strand
CCTAAAGCCAGTAGGACTTTAGTTAAACATCGTTTAACTGGGACGTTTTCCGGGGGGCTTTATATCATTAAAACGTAGACAGTGAGAAAGAGAAATAAAAAGAAATTAATAAATAGATAAAAACATTAAAAGCATCAAATACATCAAAACCTGCACTCTAACCCTAATTTAGCCATAAGCAACTCTAAACAGGTGGGTTTTAAGTTGATATTTAAAGGCACTCAGTGTTTCAGCTGTTTTACAGTTTTCTGGCA
>NW_015129186.1:0-254 GCF_001443285.1 Poecilia latipinna | reverse complement strand
TAAAAGTATATTTTTAATATTATTCTATGACAGAATTAGTACACTCAAAATATCCTAATCAAGCTCTTGAATACTACATAAAAAAGTATACTTAAAGTATACTAAGTACTACTTGAAGTTGTTCCAAAAAAGTACATTGAACTAAGTATACTAAAAATTGTAAATTAATACTATTTAAATACTATTAAAATATACTAAGCACAAAAAAGTTGTTCTAAAATAGTACAGTTTAAGTACATTAATCAAAGTATGCT
>NW_015129185.1:0-254 GCF_001443285.1 Poecilia latipinna | reverse complement strand
ATGATGGATTCCTGGGAGAAGGAAAACCCTGAGTCTGTCCATGTTGTTGGTTTGCCAATGTTTAAAATGCACATAATTTAATTTTTGATAACAGGATTTGTGTTTTTTGGACCTGACAGGTACCTCACATATCCTGAAATTTTGGAAATGTTGGCAGCTATTCTGGCCATTGAGAGGCTGATCGGTTCATACAATGAAATGCTTTGCTGTGAACACTCAGACTCAGATGCTGTGTGAGCAGAACCAGACAGGAA
>NW_015129184.1:0-254 GCF_001443285.1 Poecilia latipinna | reverse complement strand
TTCCAGTTCAGTTCCAATTCCGGTTCCAGTTCCAGTTTAGTTCCAGTTCCAGTTCAATTCCAGTTCAGTTCCAATTCCAGTTCAGTTCCAGTTCCAGTTCAGTTCCAATTCCAGTTCATTTCCAGTTCAGTTCCAGTTCAGTTCCAATTCCAGTTCATTTCCATTTCAGTTCCAGTTCAGTTCCAGTTCCAGTTCAGTTCCAATTCCAGTTCATTTCCAGTTCCAGTTCCGTTCCAATTCCAGTTCCAGTTCAG
>NW_015129183.1:0-254 GCF_001443285.1 Poecilia latipinna | reverse complement strand
ATCTGGGAAATGGTACAGGTACATAGAGTCTACAGCCATGCTGCTGAAGAGGGACTGTTGGGAGCTTCTTTCACCACCTGTCAGTTCCCCTCGTCTCTCACTGGATGCCTTTTGAGAGTTCAGAGCTCACCTACATTTGTGTTCTGCCCTCCTGCGAGGCACGCTTCTACTCAGGATTCCACTCTGATCATGATTTCCTCTCTCCTGGTCCATGCAACCCCCCCCCCCCCCCCCCCGCCTGCCTCCCCCCCAAC
>NW_015129182.1:0-254 GCF_001443285.1 Poecilia latipinna | reverse complement strand
GAAAATTCATCTATTTAACTGACTGAAGATGAATAGATAAACTAAAAGCTGGAGCATTGACATTTTTTATTTGTGAGCCTGCCTCTTTATTATTAAATTGAATAGAATTTCAGATTTTTGTATAAATTTTCTTCAGGTTAACTTAGAAAGTGAGCTGTTATTGTTACAGGTTAATTTTCTAAACTACAGAAAAAAGTAACTTAGAGAAGCTCAAATGTGAAAAATTGGACTGATGTTGATATGCGACAATAACA
>NW_015129181.1:0-254 GCF_001443285.1 Poecilia latipinna | reverse complement strand
CGGGAGGCCCAGGAGGCCAAGCGGGAGGCCCAGGAGGCCAAGCAGGAGGCCCTGGAGGCCAAACGGGAGGCCCGGGAGGCCAAGCAGGAGGCCCGGGAGGCCAAGTGGCAGCTCAAGCTTAAAAGTCTTGAAGATCAACAACATTCGAAGTCTGGAAAGAATAATTCACACAAATCAAAAAGGTAAAATATTATTTATTGAATGCTTAAAATATCTGCCCAGTGTTGTTTAGAGCAGCGTTTTTCAACCTTTTT
>NW_015129180.1:0-254 GCF_001443285.1 Poecilia latipinna | reverse complement strand
ATTTACGGTAAAAAAAGGTAAAAAACCAACAGTTTTTGACTGTCATATCCAAAAACATTTCATTACCGTAGAAATTACATGGAACTACCGTAAGTCGAAACTGTAAAGAAAGTCAGTAAATTTACGGTAAAAAAAGGTAAAAAACCAACAGTTTTTGACTGTCATATCCAAAAACATTTCATTACCGTAGAAATTACATGGAACTACCGTAAGTCGAAACTGCAAAGAAAGTCAGTAAATTTACGGTAAAAAAT
>NW_015129179.1:0-254 GCF_001443285.1 Poecilia latipinna | reverse complement strand
TAGCTTCCAATAGCTAAAGGGCGATTCCACTTAATTTTTCACTACTTTCCGCTACTTTCCGCATCTTTAATCAACTCTAGTTTAAAAACTACTACACCTAGACACTTCAAACCTGGGCTAGATTATTCTTCCCTAATAGCAGAATATTTACAATCATGTTTGGGATTTGTGAAACCTTTTTCTGATTTGTGAAACTTCAATAAATGTTGATTTTACCACTTTTTTGCATCTGGATCACCATAGATTTACTCTAA
>NW_015129178.1:0-254 GCF_001443285.1 Poecilia latipinna | reverse complement strand
GGTTTCAAATATGTCTGGTTTTGTACTAATTTCCACTTCCTGTGCTAATTATGCTATTTATTAAGCTCTGTTTCACTTTTTGACTTTTTCAAATAATTCAAGTTGCACACAAACTTCTGCTTCTTCTTCTGCTATACCTTTGTTAAATTTCATTACTAAACAAAATATTTCTGCAATGTATGACTGTAGCTTTCTTCTGCTTTTTTCTACTTCTACTGTTTGTTCTCATGTTTCTTGCATTTCTGCATCAATCA
>NW_015129177.1:0-254 GCF_001443285.1 Poecilia latipinna | reverse complement strand
GAGAGAGCCAGCCCAGGTGCAGATCATTAATTACCATAGCAACGGGTCCTAGACAGAGGCAGTGAGTAGTCTCACAGCGCTGAATCAGATCTCACAATGCATTGTGGGAAGAATACATATTTCCTGTGACTATTCATGTTTTGCTTACATAAAATTATTACTTCTCTGAATTTTTGAGTGTAAATTAAAATCCTTAGTATGAAATTTTAATTTTTTTTAGAAATAAAGAATTACCAACTTTCTTCATGTTTTTT
>NW_015129176.1:0-254 GCF_001443285.1 Poecilia latipinna | reverse complement strand
CCCCAAACACCCTTCAATGAAGGTGGATGACGCCGCCGCAGTCCGACTTTAAATCCGAGAAATCCGAGAGACGAAAGCAAACAGAGCAGAGCAGCAATGGTCCAACTGTGGGGGACCTGCCGATCCACAAACACGCACACACACACTCGCAGAACGAGGAAGAGAAGGAGCGCAGCGCAGTGGCGTTTTGCCACCAGGATATCAGCGCAACAAGCACCAGCCACCGATTTGTTGCTTTTCGCTGCCAGAGCCCA
>NW_015129175.1:0-254 GCF_001443285.1 Poecilia latipinna | reverse complement strand
TGATAATAAAGAAATAACTTTTTCTACATAACCAGAATAGTTCCATGATCTGCTGGTATAAGTTTTAAATCACTAGAATAATATTTGAGGAAAATAAAGAGGGGATGCATAACGTGATAATGTTACAAATATCTTTAAAATTTCCTCTTCGGTCATATTTCAGTCCGTTTTCTCGTCAATATGCGAGAGAACAGAGCGATGCGCGCTCCCGCGAGAGGGGATGCAATTTTGGGCAGGCATGCGTTTCTGGGCAT
>NW_015129174.1:0-254 GCF_001443285.1 Poecilia latipinna | reverse complement strand
AAGTCTAGCTGCAGATGACGTTAATGCAGGTCCAGATCTACCTTCATTACTGCTGAAGCAACAAAATACAGTTTCAGTGATGGTGACCAACATCTATAACTGCCATAATCTCCTGAAGATGCTTGCCGACTTCGGCATCATAAAACCAGATCAACCTGGTTAAAGTTAAGACTGAAGATAGACGATCAAACTGTGTGACAGTAAAAATCCACGCTTAGCTCCCAACAGCTAAAGTAGCATAGCTGACATAAACT
>NW_015129173.1:0-254 GCF_001443285.1 Poecilia latipinna | reverse complement strand
AGCAATTAGTTAGCCAAACAGAACCAGCATTAATCATCTAGCCAATCAAAAAAAAAAACAATCATCTTGCTCATCAGAAAAAGTATTAATCAGCTAGCCAATCATTGCCAGCAATTAGCTAGCCAAACAGAACCAGCATTAATCAGCCTGCCAATCAGATAAAATAATTTATCAGCTAGCTAATCACAGCTAGATTTAATCAGCTAGCCAATCGGCGCGAAAATTAATCAGCTAGCTCAGCAGAAAAAGCATTA
>NW_015129172.1:0-254 GCF_001443285.1 Poecilia latipinna | reverse complement strand
GTGCCTTGGTAATGTCATGTAAAAGATTTGTAAAGCTGCTAGTTAGTAGAAAATTAGCTTGAATGAGACCTGGAACAGTCCAGTTCAACAGCCAATCATGTATGCTAGGGTCTTTGTGTTTGTGTAAAACTGAGTTTAAACTTTAAATGAGATGATTCTCCTGCTTGGCTCTGTATATTTCTGAGGTATTTTTGGCTTCAAAACGTCGAATTTGATAACGTTTGATAAGAATAAACTTCTCAATGTTTGACATT
>NW_015129171.1:0-254 GCF_001443285.1 Poecilia latipinna | reverse complement strand
CACCAACAGCCTGAGTGTTCGCTAGTTCGGCCAAGTCCGTCACAAATTTGTCGATAATCCAGGAATCCACAAGCTCCAAACAGCAGAAATCCTGTTATCATGAATAAATCCAGGGTGAATCCCTGCAGGACAAGAGGGCTCTCCTGTGCCCAGACTTCTCATCGAGAAAATTTGATCAATTGCATTGAGAGATCGGTTGACCAGATCCATCATTTGTAGATTCGGACGATGTGCAAAGAAAGGCTCCAAAAATA
>NW_015129170.1:0-254 GCF_001443285.1 Poecilia latipinna | reverse complement strand
ATACTGTTGAGATGCTTTACCAAGGCCGAGAAAGAGTCACACGCTGTTAGACAAAGGGCCCATAGTAAAGAGTTACATTTTTGATTCTGTTAGACACCAAGGTCCATTTCTCACAAAAAAGAAACATTTTCTCAGGCCACAGAGACATGGTGTGATTTCAGGGAGTGTCTTCAATCCATATAAGCAGCTACCCTCCTCCTTCTCCTCAGACGCTGCACAGACTTTTTTAGAAACTCTTCTCGGATGTAATGGTA
>NW_015129169.1:0-255 GCF_001443285.1 Poecilia latipinna | reverse complement strand
GGCCTGTTCCTGTACAGCCAGGATGAGGTCCTCTGTGCTGTCCTTGAGTCCAGCTTTCTCCAGCCATTGGTAGGATTTCCTGATATCAGCCACTTCAGTTATTTGTCGGTGGTACATCCCATGTAGAGGCTTGTCTTCCCATGATGGTTCCTCCAGCACCTTGTCCTCTGTTCCCCATTGCCTGAGACATTCGCTGAGCACATCGTCCGTTGAGGCTTTGTCCTTGATGTATTTATGGATCTTGGATGTTTCATC
>NW_015129168.1:0-255 GCF_001443285.1 Poecilia latipinna | reverse complement strand
AGAAAGAAGGTAGTAAACGTACATGTTGGTTCCACAGGGTTCCCCTGAAAATATGGATAAAATCAGTCAGTGTTGTGTTCAAGACCACCTAACCCGAGACCAAGACAAGACCAAGACCAGAGTGTATCGAGACCGAGACAAGACCAAGACTTTTAGGGTCCGAGACCAAGTCAAGACCAAGACCGAGGGGAGTCAAGACTGAGTCAAGACCAAGACCAGCGGCCCGCGCTACATGACACAATAAAATGTAAAATA
>NW_015129167.1:0-255 GCF_001443285.1 Poecilia latipinna | reverse complement strand
TGTTTATTATATACACAGTTAGAGAATGGTGGATTGACAATGAGTAATAACGGTTATCTAACACTTAAATGCTGTTGTTATTAACCTTACCTTTTATTATATCCTTAAGATTATGAGTATCCGTGAATTTTTCAGTCAGGTTTCCCGAGGCAAAATCACACCGGAAGTAAAGATACACCGCTTCGAGTTATGGCGGCCATTGTCTGACGTCACTGTGAAAAGGGTCTATTTTAAACAGGGTTGATCAGAACACCA
>NW_015129166.1:0-255 GCF_001443285.1 Poecilia latipinna | reverse complement strand
AATAATAGTCAGTGCAAAGTAGCCTACAAATTCTTTGGTGGGACGTTGGGGGGGGGGGCCCTGGATATGGGATGGGAGGACTGATTTAGTTGGTAATGTTGCATGTTCTGAATTACTAGCAAAAACATTGACTAAAAGGACTCTTATTTAATGTTGAGGGATTTTTGCCTGTAAGGCAAATTTTTAGGGCACAGATACTTTACATTTTGTTTTGAGTTGAAATGTACTGAAGTCTTATTTAAGTTTCAGTGTTTA
>NW_015129165.1:0-255 GCF_001443285.1 Poecilia latipinna | reverse complement strand
ACACTGGTGGTGGAGGTCTGGAAAGGGTGCCACCCTGGAGAGCCGAAGGATGTGGGTGGAGAAGGGGCGGTGGTGGGTTGAATGCAGCTGGGAAGCGGCTGACGACTTCGGTGTGGAACCTTTTATGCAGAGCTTGATTGATGATTGGACACGCCAGGTGAGGTCCAGAGCTGAGGTCGGAGATGAGCATGACGCCGATGGGCGAACGCAGGTGATGGAGTCTTCCAGGTTGAATTTTCGCTATCAGCTACATTT
>NW_015129164.1:0-255 GCF_001443285.1 Poecilia latipinna | reverse complement strand
ATCTTGGGAACACATAAATAAGAGGTTAGGGGCAGAAGGAAAGGCAGGAGGTCAGGAAGATAAAAACTGATCATCTTACAGTGGAACGCTAGAAGCCTTATTGCAAATGGACAGGAGTTTAAAGGATTTATTAGAGATTGTAAAGATGATCTAGATATTATATGTATTCAAGAAACATGGCTTAAACCAAATCTTGATTTTGTTATAAAAGGATATGAAAGCATTAGAAGAGCCAGAGAGGGAGGATCTGGAGGA
>NW_015129163.1:0-255 GCF_001443285.1 Poecilia latipinna | reverse complement strand
CCTAAGCCTCCATGGGGCCCCAGCCTCCATGGGGCCCTAAGCCTCCATGGGGCCCCAGCCTCCATGGGGCCCTAAGCCTCCATGGGGCCCTAAGCCTCCATGGGGCCCTAAGCCTCCATGGGGCCCTAAGCCTCCATGGGGCCCTAAGCCTCCATGGGGCCCCAGCCTCCATGGGGCCCTAAGCCTCCATGGGGCCCCAGCCTCCATGGGGCCCTAAGCCTCCATGGGGCCCCAGCCTCCATGGGGCCCCAGCCT
>NW_015129162.1:0-255 GCF_001443285.1 Poecilia latipinna | reverse complement strand
GGTTTGGTTAAAGAGTCTGTGGACAGGAAAGGAGAAATATCTGGTTCACCAAAAAATGGAATCTGGCGTTTAAGGCATTGTGATGGAAAATACTGGGATGGTGATGGTGAAACTCTCACAGTGAAGAAGAGTCTCCAGAGGATCAGAGTCCAGCTGGACTATGACATGGGGGACGTGTCCTTCTACGACTCTGAAGACATGACTCACATCTGCACTCACAGAGACACTTTCACTGAGAAACTCTTCCCTTATTTT
>NW_015129161.1:0-255 GCF_001443285.1 Poecilia latipinna | reverse complement strand
TCCATCTCCTGAGTGGCCAATCTGTATTAAACACCGTAACGTTATTGGCACTCAGGTAGCGCGGAGACTGTTTTTACCAATCATATGGTCAATCAACCAGCGGTCAATCAGGGCGAAGAACACTGTGGGGGAAAAACTGCACAAAAAAATCTGCGAAGCAGCGAAACCGTGAAAGGTGAACCGCGTTACAGCGAGGGATCACTGTATATGAAATAATTTATAAAAAGCAACTGAGTAATTTGTAGAATGGCTGTA
>NW_015129160.1:0-255 GCF_001443285.1 Poecilia latipinna | reverse complement strand
CTTTACATAATTTTAAACAGTGAGAAAGAAAAATAAAAATAAAGTAATAAAAAGATAAAAAGAAAAGATAAAATCATTCTGTTGGACTTCCTGTCCATTCAAGTTATATGATCTACTCAGATCTTCCATTTCTTAACACGGGTATTAGCCAGGCCCCGCAGCCTAACAGGACAAGGCCTCCAGCCTTGCAGCACCAGGCTCCGTCCGCCTGTTTCGCGAAAATTTTGCGCTAGGACTTTCGCTGTCCTACGCGGA
>NW_015129159.1:0-255 GCF_001443285.1 Poecilia latipinna | reverse complement strand
CAACAACAGCTGCTCCAACTACAACCACAGCTTCTCTAACAACAACAGCTGCTCCAACTACAACGACAGCTGCTTCATCAACAACCACAGCAGCTTCAACTACAACCACATCTGCTCAGACATCAACCACAGCAGTTCCGACAACGACAGCAGCCTCAACTACAACCACAGCTGCTCAGACATCAACCACAGCTGCTCTGAAAACAACAACAGCTGCTCCAACTACAACCACAGCTTCTCCAACAACAACCACAG
>NW_015129158.1:0-255 GCF_001443285.1 Poecilia latipinna | reverse complement strand
GCAGCGAGTCAAAAACCAGCAGCGACTCGAGAGCCAGCAACGAGTCGAGAGTCACCAGAGAGTCGAGGGCCACCAGAGAGTCGAGAACCACCAGAGTCGAGAACCACCACAGAGTCGAGAACCACCACAGAGTCGAGGGCCACCACAGAGTCGAGGGCCACCACAGAGTCGAGGGCCACCAGAGAGTCGAGGGCCACCAGAGTCGAGGGCCACCACAGAGTCGAGGGCCATCACAGAGTCGAGGGCCACCAGAAA
>NW_015129157.1:0-255 GCF_001443285.1 Poecilia latipinna | reverse complement strand
GAACTGCCTTGCTGCGCAAGGCAGTTCATTAACATTAGCATTTCATGGGTGTCTCAAAGATTGAAATCCTTCCCCAGCTTTCTGTCTCACACACACAGCAGTTGGCTGAGGACCAATTGCTATAGCAACAGAATACAGAGAAAGGCAGAGCTGCTGGTTTGGACTACAAAGACTCTGTAGTTCTAAACATGGCGGAACACTTTAATACAGAGGGCAGAGCAGAAGGTCAGAACTACAACATGGCGGAACACTCAA
>NW_015129156.1:0-255 GCF_001443285.1 Poecilia latipinna | reverse complement strand
CCAGGTGAGTAAACAGTGATTCTTGAGAATAGGGACAATACAGGTCCTATGGATAAAGCATGAAATTTGACTAAAATATACACAAAATATATTTTTTTCAAATACCTGACTCAACTAACCTGGGTCATGTGAGCACAACAATGTGTGTTTTCCTGCTATTTGCTGAATATTTTTTTATTTTAAACATTGTAGTCGGTGGATGATGCCTGTAAAAGCCCTTGTCCAGGAGGAGAACTCAACACATTCTTATAGTTT
>NW_015129155.1:0-255 GCF_001443285.1 Poecilia latipinna | reverse complement strand
AGAAGAAGAAGCCTGCTGTTAGCGTGAGAGTCTATGAAGTTTAAGGTGGAAGAAGTACTGGATATAAACTTACAACAAATGGTTTTAAAGATAGTTTTGCTGTTAACAGCTGAACGCAGCTGGAGTGAGTAGACAGACTAGAGTTTCAATTTTCTGCCGACTTTAAAGAGCACTGTTGGAACTACTTTGCTAGCCTTATTAGCTCTCATTTGTTAGTTTCCTGAAAGTTCATCGCTCTGCTTTCAACTGAAGGTA
>NW_015129154.1:0-255 GCF_001443285.1 Poecilia latipinna | reverse complement strand
ATAAATACTTAATGATGTCACTGAATGAAACACATTTTAATAATAATACTTCATTTTAAAGGATGTGGCAGAAAGCTGCTGTGTATGAGGTTAATTGTTTAGACCTGAGGACTCTTTCATGAAAGTAAGATTCAGAAATCCAGGATAAGAGATAAACCCAGGCTTGACATGGCACCATCAGTTCATTCTAGATTTTTTCTGTTTCACAAAGTCCAAACCAATCTAAGGAAGTGTGTCTATAATGAGCCAGGTCTA
>NW_015129153.1:0-255 GCF_001443285.1 Poecilia latipinna | reverse complement strand
GAATAAGACTGACATGACACTGTCATAAACATGACATAACTCCTGTCATGAACATGAATAAGCCTTCATGAATATTTATGACTGTTGTCATAAAGCGTCATTTGGTAAATTATGACACTTTTAATACAAAGTTGACATTATTCAAATGTCTTTGTTATGACAACTTGACATTAACCAAGAAATCATTACTGTTTAAACTTTACCTTTAATAACATAAAGTTACCTAATTTTTAAAGTGCAATCAGTAATACTTTT
>NW_015129152.1:0-256 GCF_001443285.1 Poecilia latipinna | reverse complement strand
ACATATTTTTATTTAAAAGAAAAAAAAAAAGTAGTTTTGACAACATTTTGAAATTTAACCTGTTATGCTTTTTTGACAAAACTTCTGCTGTAGAAAAAGATGAAGTAAACATTACATTTATAGCGAACCCTTGTTTTTCTTAGGGGTTGCGTTCCGAAAATAGGCGAAATCCGTTTGGTAGTTACCTGTATTTTTTACGGTTATTACACAGCATAAATAAATACTCTACATTGAAACCAAAGAACAAAGTCTGTTT
>NW_015129151.1:0-256 GCF_001443285.1 Poecilia latipinna | reverse complement strand
AGACTTTTGTTAAACGTAATCTTACTTTGACATTCCTCCCATCTGAAGATTTATCATTGCACTGTGCGGGGGAAGAACGGTAACCACGTTGAATGTTTTCATTCAGCAGTGCCTTCTCCTCCATCACTACACCTTGGCCGTAGTGATGCTACACCTGCCTTTGATGTGTTCGTTCAGGCATTGTCCTGTAAATGATTCCATGTTTATTCCTTTCTGCATCGACTATTGAAGTGGATTCTCCCCTTTTGATCATAGG
>NW_015129150.1:0-256 GCF_001443285.1 Poecilia latipinna | reverse complement strand
CAACAATAATGGATGCAAGCTGCTGTTTAAATCTAAAGAAGAAGAAGAAAGTGCCCATTTTCATTGAGCACATGCTAGTAGCAGACAGGAAGGATCAGCACTTTTACTGTTACAGTTACCGTTTGGAAACTACCGTAATCAGTTCAGTTAAATCTAAACTTGGCAACTTTTTCTTTTTCAACCGTAATAAATGTGATATTCAATTGACCTGTTATGACTCAAATTTTAGGTGTCCATCTCTCTCTCTGCTGCTGCA
>NW_015129149.1:0-256 GCF_001443285.1 Poecilia latipinna | reverse complement strand
AAACCTAAAGACTTTCCCGTCTCAGAAGAGGCTCTGGCTCCACCAGATCAACAACCAGCTCTGAGGATGAACCTTCACATCGTCTTTATGGTGCAGTTTTTTTTTTGTTTTTTTTTTACTGACCAGCTAGCTACATTTTCAGCAGCAAAAACTGGTGTGTTACCAACACCAAGTGCTTAATAAACATGATTTGATTTAAAGATAACTGAACAGAATTTGTTCTCCTTGTTAATCTAACATTTCTCTTTCATACATT
>NW_015129148.1:0-256 GCF_001443285.1 Poecilia latipinna | reverse complement strand
TCTGTGCTATGCTAGCTGCAGCACGGCACAAATCGAGGGGGAGGAAGGATGATCAGCACCACATGAGATTGTGATTGACAGCACTAAAACTCTCCTGCCACTGACTGGTTGTTTCTAGCACTGGGAGAAAGCAGAGGAAATAGATTTTTCACAGATTACCTCTCATACCATACTGTCACAACATAATGACAGTTTTAACAAATATGTAAAAATATATATTTTTTATAAAAGTTACATACTGCAGCTTTAATTTCAC
>NW_015129147.1:0-256 GCF_001443285.1 Poecilia latipinna | reverse complement strand
GGAGAGAGTCACATTCGTCCCCCCCAATAATTTCACCGCTGTTGCGAAGAATTTTAAAATCTTCCACTCGCGTGCTTTTATTTTGAAGGCGCACAACAGCGCATTCAGCAGAGCGCTTCCTGCCCCTCCCCCCTCTGAACGGCTCAGAGTAAAGGCAGCAGCAGAGAAACTCCGTTTGAAGGAGGTAAACTGTCTGTCAGGAATTTTGCTATGAATATCGCTCGTTTATAACATCTTGTCAGTTTACTTTCATATA
>NW_015129146.1:0-256 GCF_001443285.1 Poecilia latipinna | reverse complement strand
ATTGTTGGAGCCTATTAAGAATTAGATAAATTTATTCTTTGCTAAATTAATTTCCACAGACTTAATGACAAATTAATGGTAGCTCAATTTTGTATATTCAATTATGTATGTATTTAATTGTTCCTTTTTTAGACCCTCCTCCTTGTCAGTCAGCAGCAGGCAGTGATTAACAGGCACAAACATCTGTTGGGGCTGAGCTGATTGTTTGACAAAGGAGTGAGGAGCGAAATGATCTTTGTACCGCAAATTAAGTTTT
>NW_015129145.1:0-256 GCF_001443285.1 Poecilia latipinna | reverse complement strand
GCTTTATTTTGTTAACCCCAAAAGAGTGAATCCCCCAAGTGTTCATGATGACTACCTCTCTCACTTCTGTTTACTCTGCTGGATGGTTTAACACAAACTAACACATGGTGAACATACAAAATACTGTAGTTATCTACTGATGACAGAAGGAAATGGCTGGTGACTTTCACTAGAATTTGACAACATAGATAAGAGTACACCAACAACAAATATTCACATTTAATTTTTCCTGACTCAGGTATGTGAATTTGTTTTG
>NW_015129144.1:0-256 GCF_001443285.1 Poecilia latipinna | reverse complement strand
AAAACCTTCTTGTTGAAAGGCAACAGTGCCACTGTGCAGCCGACTGTGCAGCCCACATCGCCACACAGCAGTGCAATTAAATGTACACATAAATTCAAAGAAAATCATCTTGGTCATCTTTCTACAAACCTTGAAGAAGCCAAAGGAACATCAGCCATTCATAAAACAAAACAAACAAACAAACAAAAACCCCAGCTGAAATCCTGGGAGAAATATTTTTATTTTTTTAAGACCACTTTGTGCTGTTGGTCTAAGG
>NW_015129143.1:0-256 GCF_001443285.1 Poecilia latipinna | reverse complement strand
ATTTTCATAACCACACTAATCCAATGTGTAACAGTGGTTTGGTTAATCCACCTGTATAATGCCCAAAACAGGAAGTAGTTCTAACTGCCAGCTCAGCCCTCCTCTGTAATAATTGAGTGTTCCGCCATGTTGTAGTTCTGACCTTCTGCTCTGCCCTCTGTATTAAAGTGTTCCGCCATATTTAGAACTACAGAGTCTTTGTAGTCCAAACCCCAGCAGTTCTCCCTCTCTGCATTCTGTTGCTATAGTGATGAAA
>NW_015129142.1:0-256 GCF_001443285.1 Poecilia latipinna | reverse complement strand
TCGTGGGGAAAAAAAAAAAGGGGTAAAAAAACCAAAAAAAATTAAAAAAATAATAAAAAAATTTTCCCCAAAAAAAAAAAAAAAAAAAAAAAAAAAAAATCAAATGACAGTTTTTCTCTCAAACAATAAAGTGCAAAAAGGGTGAAAAAGGGCTTAAAAGAGCCCTTACAAAGAGCTTTCTTTAGCAGTGAGTGGTGTAAAACTAATAAAAGATTAATAAAAATAAATATCTTGAATAAAATGCTATTTCTTTAAA
>NW_015129141.1:0-256 GCF_001443285.1 Poecilia latipinna | reverse complement strand
AATAAATTATTGGGGCCACAGTGATTTTTGTCACTACGGAGAAAAAGTTTCGTTCATCTGCTTTATGTGTGATGAGATCTGGTTTCGGTTAAATTAGATGAATATTAACTAAACCAAATAAATATGCGGCTAAATAGCCTATGTTAATAGGATTATAATTTGACGGGTAAAAATAGTACATGAACGATTTTTTTCAATACTGTCGGTCAAAATGAAGGAGAAAAAGTCTCGTGCAACCTCTGATATATATATATAT
>NW_015129140.1:0-256 GCF_001443285.1 Poecilia latipinna | reverse complement strand
GCAGGTCAGTCACTGCTCTCCTTATGCATTGCTAATGGCATGCCCCAATAATAATAATATAGAGACGTTCTATTGGGTGTAGAACAATAGGTGCCTGCCATGCAATGCATGGAGGCAGTGACTGACCTGCTTCGCAGGTCAGTCACTGCTCTCCTTATGCATTGCTAATGGCATGCCCCAATAAACAGACATTCTATTAGGTGAAGAACAATAGGTGCCTGCCATGCAATGCATGGAGGCAGTGACTGACCTGCTT
>NW_015129139.1:0-256 GCF_001443285.1 Poecilia latipinna | reverse complement strand
CAGAAATTAGGTTATTATTGTAGTTTTTAATGGGAGAGAAGGAGAACAGTTAAGTTTAATGAAATCACACTAAATGATTCTACAATAATATTAACCGTAATCAAAAACTTGCCTTCCGGTAGAAACAGCAGCCCAAGCACCAAAGTGAAGAGGAACATTTTGCTGGTGGTTTACAAGTGAGTTATAATTTTCTCAGTTTTAAATATATATAGAAAATTTTTCTGGGAGGGGCTCCACTCTCAGTTTTACACCTCCC
>NW_015129138.1:0-256 GCF_001443285.1 Poecilia latipinna | reverse complement strand
TGTTTATGCCAATAAATGGTCCAACATTACGTTTGCTAACTGCACAGTCCAGGGTCATAAACTGGGGAAACGTCAGCTGGTCTTTGTTTCGGTTTGTAAAATCCAGGGCCGTGCAGAGACCACTAAAGGGCCAGGTGCTCAAAAAAAATAAAAGGGCCCATCTAACCGGACAGAATATTAACAAACAGCTTTCAGAGTTTAATAAACAATGATAAATTACAAAATTATGAGATATACAATCAAAGCTAAGAAAATC
>NW_015129137.1:0-257 GCF_001443285.1 Poecilia latipinna | reverse complement strand
TTCTTTTATCTGAACAGTTCCTGAATGAACTGGTTCTTTTATCTGAACAGTTCCTGAATTAACTGGTTCTTTACTCTGAACAGTTCCTGAATGAACTATTTCCCTACTCTGAACAGTTCCTGAATGAACTGGTTCCTTACTCTGAACAGTTCCTGAATGAACTGGTTCTTTTATCTGAACAGTTCCTGAATGAACTGGTTCCTTACTCTGAACAGTTCCTGAATGAACTGGTTCTTTACTCTGAACAGTTCCTGAAT
>NW_015129136.1:0-257 GCF_001443285.1 Poecilia latipinna | reverse complement strand
GTTATTTGTCGGTGGTACATCCCATGTAGGGGCTTGTCCTCCCATGATGGTTCCTCCAGCACCTCGTCCTCTGTTCCCCATTGCCTGAGACATTCACTGAGCACATCGTCCGTTGAGGCTTTGTCCTTGATGTATTTATGGATCTTGGATGTTTCATCCTGGACAGTGGCTCTCACACTCACTAGTCCTCTGCCTCCTTCCTTACGGCTCGTGTACAGTCTCAGGGTGCTGGATTTGGGGTGGAACCCTCCATGCAT
>NW_015129135.1:0-257 GCF_001443285.1 Poecilia latipinna | reverse complement strand
ACATGTTTATTCTACCGTTACTTTTCTGCCTCATCCACTGTTTATCACAACTTTATTACATATACAGAACAACATGCAGTGACAGTGGAACCATCCAGCACTGAGAAGATGAGAGGAAGGAGGTGAAGAGCAGCTTTACCTCTGGTCTTTGGCTTTCTTTCTTTTTGATGACGATCTCTCCATAGCTCACATCGTCTCTTCTAACAGCAGAGTAAACCACAGACGGATCGTTCTCTGGAGAAACAGGAGAAGCTGGG
>NW_015129134.1:0-257 GCF_001443285.1 Poecilia latipinna | reverse complement strand
GGGCTTTTACCCACGGAGCCCGGCCGGGCTCAGCCCAAAGAGGAGACGTGGGTCCCCCTTCCAACGGGCTCACCACCTGTAGGAGGGGCCAAAGGGGTCGGGTGCATTGTGCTACGGGCGGCAGCCGAAGGAGGGGACCCTGGCGGTCTGACCCCCGGCTTCAGAAGCTGGCTCTTGGGACGTGGGACGTCACCTCTTTGGTGGGGAAGGAGCCAGAGCTGGTGTGCGAGGCTGAGAGGTTTCGGCTAGAAATAGTC
>NW_015129133.1:0-257 GCF_001443285.1 Poecilia latipinna | reverse complement strand
TTGTCTATTGTTGTCAACGTACGTCTTGGTCTGCATCAGTCCGTCCGTCCGTCGTCGCAGTTGAACTGCTAAGTCCTGTGTCGGCGTCAGCTCTAGTGTTTCAGTCTCTGTAGTCAGTTGCTACCGGCATCTAGCTGTGTGCTTGCCTCTCGCTGTGCTGCCTGTCTTGGACTGTTTTTGAGCTTTATCTCATCATTAAACCATCATTATCATCTTCATACCTGGGTCTCTGCGTTCTCTCCTCATCTCCAACCACA
>NW_015129132.1:0-257 GCF_001443285.1 Poecilia latipinna | reverse complement strand
GGGATGTCCCAAACACACAGCCACTTCGCTGTTGGCTTGTTGGAAAATATGTTAATTTAATGTTGAATTATGATCACAAAGGCTGCATGTATGGTTCAGGTCAACGACAGAAGCTGGATCAACCATCAAACAACCATTCAATTCTAGCCAATTAACATTCATTGATTGAAATGCCACATCGAATCCAGTGTTTTTCAGCACCGGTCCACCAGGCACACTGCCCTGCAAGTTTTAGGCATTTCCCTAATTCAGCACAC
>NW_015129131.1:0-257 GCF_001443285.1 Poecilia latipinna | reverse complement strand
GCAACCATAGCCAAGCCTAGGCTGTCTCCTAGCAACCCCAGCCAAGCCCAACCCGTTACCTAGCAACCCCAGTCAAGTCCAGGCTGTCACCTAGCAGCCCCAGCCAAGCCCATCTGGTTACCTAGCAACCATAGCCAAGCCTAGGCTGTCACCTAGCAACCCTAGCCAAGCCCAACCCGTTACCTAGCAACCCCAGTCAAATCCAGGCTGTTACCTAGCAACCAAATTCTTGTTCTGCTGGCAGATTATTTCACTTA
>NW_015129130.1:0-257 GCF_001443285.1 Poecilia latipinna | reverse complement strand
TGACCTTTAGTAAACACCTGTAATGAATAGAACATGCAAAATCTGTTTCTGTCTGGTTTCGAACCAGAGACCTTTTGCATGCAAAGCAAACATGATAACCACTACACTACAGAAACTCATGCTGTTTGCAGTGTTCCTGGTAGATGATCCACATTTTGTTAGAGACTAATGTCAACGATTGGCATGGAACAATGTCAAATATTTATACCACAGATCCTCTCAGAGAGCACAGTAACTTGGTGAACAAACTGTCAGAC
>NW_015129129.1:0-257 GCF_001443285.1 Poecilia latipinna | reverse complement strand
GACTCCGAACCAGAGACCAACCACCAACATCAACACCCACAGGCCCGGTGACATCATGGCTTGGATGACAGCACGTCTTCCAGGCCCATTAGCCTGATTGTAGGTGGCTCCGCGCTGCCGCAGTGATTTATGGGTAAATATCCAGAGTCTCCGCTGTGTTGATTTATGAGCCGTGTTTTGGTCCCGAGACCACGAGACTTGGGAGGGGAATCCTATTCAAATAATGAAATTGTAAAAGTGGAGACGTGGAGGCAGAA
>NW_015129128.1:0-257 GCF_001443285.1 Poecilia latipinna | reverse complement strand
GCTAAATTTGGCTTTCAAATGTTGAGTGATCCTGGCATCATGTAAAAAAAAAACAAAAAGAAAACTATACTGCTCAAAAAAATAAAGGGAACATTTCACTTTAATTTTGTGTGTGGCTCCAAATCCAGGCCTCCATTGGTTAATAAATTTGATTTCCATTGATTTTTGTGTGATTTTGTTGTCAGCACATTCAACTTTGTACAGAACAAAGTATTCAATGAGAATATTTCATTCATTCAGATCTAGGATGTGTTATT
>NW_015129127.1:0-257 GCF_001443285.1 Poecilia latipinna | reverse complement strand
TTTTTGTTTGTTTTTTTGTTTATGTGGATTGTTTTTTTTATATATATATATATATATATATATATATATATATATATATATATATATATATAAATTCCCCTCTCACCCTCCGCAGGTGGTCTCTTTCATCCTCTGAGCTCGGGTCCTCTCCCAGAGGCCAGGGAGCTTGAGGTTCTCCTCCAGTATCTTGGCTGTGCCTAGAACTGCACATTTCTGGACTGAGATGTCTGATGTTGTTCCTGGGATCAGTTTATATA
>NW_015129126.1:0-257 GCF_001443285.1 Poecilia latipinna | reverse complement strand
CAGGGATATATATTTATGTATATATAATCAGAAATTGCATATTGGTAGACAGGCTCCTGTTAAGAAAATACATTTAAAATAAGCTAGTTTTAAAACTTAACATGTCTTGATTCAGATGGCCTAGCTGTGGTTTTGAAATTAGTAATGTATTCTGACTTTTTGACCTTTAATTTACCTGTAGTTCCAGCAGATGGTTTGCTAGGATCGTTTGAACTGCCTTTTGTCTGTGTGGAAAACAATACAGGAGAAGTTGTAGC
>NW_015129125.1:0-257 GCF_001443285.1 Poecilia latipinna | reverse complement strand
TTAAAAATACAATGTTAATTCAACAACATGAGTGTTAGTTTCTCTAGCACTCACTAAAGAGTTCCAAAGAGTTAAACAAAAAGCAATCCAGTCCAGTGTTGATGTAGAAATCAACATCAGACAGTTCCTCCCACAATTGTAGTGTATATGTGACATCACTTTAGAGAGGGAGCTACAGCTAGAGGAGAGGAGAGGATTACAGCAGGACCAACGACTGGATCTACAGGCAGCCAGGCTACAAATTACCTTTATTACAC
>NW_015129124.1:0-257 GCF_001443285.1 Poecilia latipinna | reverse complement strand
CGATACAAGGGGGAGCAAACAACTCAAAAAACCCAACCAACGGGACAGTCAAATTTAAGATCTTTTATTACTACAAGAATTTACTTGCAATAGTGGCTATATATAAAAGAATAAAATAAAAAAAAACAGTCCTTTTCTTTTTTATGAGATCCCAAAAAGTTCCGTAAAAGGCAGTCACCAGTTCCAGATCCTCGGCTGAGTTCCACTTGCGCTGCTCCAAGTGAATGCGGCCCGTCCACCCTTTGTCCACTTGCCAG
>NW_015129123.1:0-257 GCF_001443285.1 Poecilia latipinna | reverse complement strand
GGGGGGGAAAGGAGGGGGTGCGTGGGTTACCAAGGGACCAGTACCTATATATTTTGAGCCGGGGGGGACAGACTGTGGTGGCAGCGTGTCGATTGATCTGTGTTACCCAGAAAACAGTTGGGCACAATATCGCAACACCAACACCGTGAGTGAAACAATGACTGGGGCAGCCTACTATATGAAGTGCTCGAGGACCATTCCTTATTATTACACATCAACAAATCGCGTTCTGTACCGGTTCAATACGGGACGGTTCC
>NW_015129122.1:0-257 GCF_001443285.1 Poecilia latipinna | reverse complement strand
CCTACGCCATCTCTGACGACCAGTCTCCGGCGGACTGCTCCGACCACCTCCTGAAGCATGTGTGCCAGTTGTGCTTTCGTCGTACCCGTGGATCCCTGTAGTTTGGCGGTTTTCCTCGGCTGCCGCGATCCCTCGAACCGCCACTTTATTGACCCCCCCAATCGCAAAAAAAAACGATTGGGGGTCGATGCAGAAGGTGAAGATGAACAACCCGCGGGTGATGCTTTTTGTGGCCCCGCCCCGACAAAAGGAAGCAC
>NW_015129121.1:0-257 GCF_001443285.1 Poecilia latipinna | reverse complement strand
TTTGTCTCTACAGTATGATGGATGATACCTCTGTGCCACTGAGAACAATATGTCTTTGACTGAGTGAAGTGAGTAAAGTATTTGGGTTCCTGTCATGTTTGTCTGTTAAACCGTTACCACGGAGATGAGACAGTGGTGAGGACATCTATTTCTCTAAAAGGTGTACAAACTCCTCTGTTCAGAGGAGAGGAAAAAAATTGCTTCCTTTTGCTTGTTGGTATTTTGTTGCTAAAAAACAAAATATATTCATGAATTCA
>NW_015129120.1:0-257 GCF_001443285.1 Poecilia latipinna | reverse complement strand
TGGGTGACAACATGGTAGTGATACCCCACATTCTACTGATACCATTCATGCTATTATTAGCATTTTGGCTAATTTTACCGTATGCAACATACTGAATGGTACAAGTACAGCTTAGTCCACATGCTTCTGACTCTCCACAGGTTATTGACTACATTGAAGCTTCCTTTAGCATTAAGGCTAATTTTTAGCATCGGAACGCTGGGTTCAAACCGACGGGCACACTTTGGCAGGCCCCTCAAAATTACTGCAGGAATTTT
>NW_015129119.1:0-257 GCF_001443285.1 Poecilia latipinna | reverse complement strand
GCCATAAGTCGGCATGGGGTGGTGCTGCCCTATGTCTGGGAGTGTTTCGGGCCCCTCCAAACTCTTTTGGAGCTCAGGTGTGGGGCGGTTGGCGTTTGGGCCGGTGGGGGAGGGTCCCGGGAATAAAAGGGGAGCGCTTTTGCCATCCGGAAGCCTTCGGTCGAGGAGCTATAGGGCCGCCACGAGGGAGCCGAAGGGTGTGCTGCCGGATGTCGCGGGTCTGCAGGCCCGAAAGGTCAAGCTCCAGAGGTCACGGG
>NW_015129118.1:0-257 GCF_001443285.1 Poecilia latipinna | reverse complement strand
AAATGTTGACATATTAATTCAGTGGTCGTTTCATGTATTATTAATGTCAGACGCAGACCTGCAGCCCAGGGGCGGTTCTAGATGGGGGCCACCAGGGCTACAGAAGAAATTATGCTAAATAAATGTATTTTGTTAATATTCAGAGGTGGAATTTTTTTTAACCTTAATTTTATTTTAACAATGAATTAAAAATTATAGTGATGCACTTTTAGCTGCTGTATTGAGATAGGATCATACTTTCCATCTGCTAGATCAGG
>NW_015129117.1:0-257 GCF_001443285.1 Poecilia latipinna | reverse complement strand
CCAAGTGACCACAACATCAGGAAAAAGGAGCATGAGAAACTGGAGAAATACCAGGGCCTCAGAGAGGAACTGGAGAAGGCCTGGAAGGTGAAGACCACAGTGGTGCCTGTGGTCATCGGGGCCCTCGGGGCAGTCACCCCCAAACTGGAGCAGTGGCTCAAACAGATCCCAGGAACAACATCAGACATCTCAGTCCAGAAAGGTACAGTTCTAGGCACAGCCAAGATACTGGAGGAACCCTCAAGATCCCAGGCTTC
>NW_015129116.1:0-258 GCF_001443285.1 Poecilia latipinna | reverse complement strand
ATCGCGATCTGTTCCTCTGTAGAGTAGAAAGTGAAATGAGTGATGAGAGGACATCATAGGAGCTGAAAAGCGTGGATCCATTTATGTGTATCTGTCAGCTGTTTGTGTGTGTGTGTCTGTCAGCTGTGTGTGTATCTGTCAGCTGTGTGTGTATCTGTCAGCTGTGTGTGTGTCTGTCGGCTGTGTGTGTGTCTGTCAGCTGTGTGTGTGTCTGTCAGCTGTGTGTGTATCTGTCAGCTGTGTGTGTGTCTGTCAGCT
>NW_015129115.1:0-258 GCF_001443285.1 Poecilia latipinna | reverse complement strand
TCAGTTGAGTTAATGAAAGTATGTTGGATGTAGATGTACAGTGATGTCAGTAGAGAGTATGTGTATTTGTTGTAGTACCAAATGCAACAGCGGTGACGCTCTGGCAGGCTGTAGGAGTCCGCCATTGCCGAGAGGACAGCTTGTTGCAGCGGATGTTGGGAGCGCTACTGTAACCGCTGTATTTTCTTTTCGCAGTTTAAACTGAATAAATATGCTGCAGGAGGAGTGACTCGGCCCATCATTTCCTGCGGTGTAACA
>NW_015129114.1:0-258 GCF_001443285.1 Poecilia latipinna | reverse complement strand
TTTTCTTGCATTTCTGCTGCAGTCATTCTGCAAATATGCATTCTCACGGCTGTTTCGCTAGGAACAGCTATTTTTCTAGTTATCAGTGAGAATGCATTCAATGCATTCTCACTAATAGTGTTTCTGTTTTTCTTTATTATTATTATATAATGTTCCGTACGTTTTTTGTCGTTTAACTACTTCTACTATCTTTCACTAATTGTACTAATTCATATATCAAAACGTTCAGCTTCTTCAGGAGAATGGAGCTATGACTTT
>NW_015129113.1:0-258 GCF_001443285.1 Poecilia latipinna | reverse complement strand
ACATAAACAGGCAAAAAAACCCAGAAATGTTTTTCCACCCCAGGCATCCGGTCCCAATCGTCATCAGTTCTGATGATGTCACATACATGGCGAGTCCACAACGTCTTGAAATTGTAAGTATTATTTTTTTATTTGCCATTTTTCTGTACTCTTTAAAATACAAATGCCTTCTATGTTTAATTGCTCTATTCTTTTTTGTAGGTTTCTGTAAAGTGCAGTGGTCCAGTGAATGGGAATGTTCTGTTGTTAATCCTCACT
>NW_015129112.1:0-258 GCF_001443285.1 Poecilia latipinna | reverse complement strand
CTGAATGCTGCTTCTCCTCGCTTGATAAGAGTACAATGTTAACTGTTCCACTTTAGATGCTGATAAAATCATAACCTTCCCAGACTAAGCAAAGAGTTGAATAAAAGTTACCACCTCAAATCAGATTGCGGCTCCACTAAGTAGTTCAAACCTAGGCGACTCCTCCTTCAGACATGCCTTTCGCCTTTCAGCTATTATAGCCAGGCACGTGCAGAGGGAGGGGGTTAGGGGTTATTATTTCCTAAGCCCTCTTCTGAC
>NW_015129111.1:0-258 GCF_001443285.1 Poecilia latipinna | reverse complement strand
CAGCCCAACCACGAGAAAAACTTTACAAATTATATTTGTAGATGTTAAATATTCTTACAGTACTTCGTTAATTGTTGAACTAGAAAAATATGACCCTAAGTAAAAAAAGAGGTGAATAGTTGCCTCTCTCGCACCTACCTCCACCAGCGCTCCTCAGAATTCTGGTGGGGGAAGCCGCGAGAGTGCCTGACGGACCCGTTGCATGCAGTCACTAATCACACCACTAGGTGGCTCCAAACAAACGCATTGATCAAAAAT
>NW_015129110.1:0-258 GCF_001443285.1 Poecilia latipinna | reverse complement strand
TGCAATCTGAATAATAACAGTGACAGTCTGTCTGAACTTCTGCCAGACAAATATTTGATCAGAATAATTTTGTTCAGCTCCATTTATTATGCTACTTGTGCTAAGAAATAATTGTATTGCACTTTATAACAACCAGTCATGTTAACTAGGCCTATGTCTGCCAGTCTACCATTCTGACAGTGTGCAGCAAGGGACATTTTTGAAATGGTATTTAAATAAATGCTGAGTTATGATGTTTTTGTTTGTTTGTTTGTTTTT
>NW_015129109.1:0-258 GCF_001443285.1 Poecilia latipinna | reverse complement strand
TATATTGTTCACTACCAAAAACTGCATGTTGATCATGGTAAGAACCTTTATTTTCTTTATGTTCTTACCTGTGGTACTTGTTCTAGCCCAGTTGGTCAACACTACCTTTGGCTGCTTCTGGCAGATCTTTTCTTTTTTGTTTCTGACGTCTTTCTTTACATGGCATCTTTGAACTGAAAAAAAGCAAAACATAATGAATTATGATCAAAACACTATACTAAACCACACTACCAATTCTTTATCCTTGTGTTTAAACCA
>NW_015129108.1:0-258 GCF_001443285.1 Poecilia latipinna | reverse complement strand
TTTGGATATTACGGTCAGTAACTGTTGGTATTTCACAATTTTCTACCGTAAATTTACTGACTTTTTTTGCAGTTTCGACTTACAGTAGTTCCATGTAATTTCTACAGTAACAAAATGTTTTGGATATTATGGTGAGTAACTGTTGACTTTTTACCGTTTGTTACTGTAAATTTACTGACTTTCTTTGCAGTTTCGACTTACGGTAGTTCCATGTAATTTCTAATGTTTTTGGATATGACGGTCAAATACTGTGGTAAC
>NW_015129107.1:0-258 GCF_001443285.1 Poecilia latipinna | reverse complement strand
AAAATTAACTTTACACCAGGTGTGTCTCTCACCTGAGAATGTGAACCTACTGGGCTGATTCTGTGCCTTCAAATAATTTTAATGCTCCTGTAGAAGATTCATAACTTAAAAGTTACAGGAACTTACAATTTAACTTATAGGGAACAGGTCTGAAAAACCAGTCTGTGTGCTACACTCAAGAGAGAGATTCCTATGATGCATCAAAGAGTGATGTCATCACTGATGATGTCATTGTTACCATAGGAACTAAACATTCTA
>NW_015129106.1:0-258 GCF_001443285.1 Poecilia latipinna | reverse complement strand
ATAAAAGCCTGCATACTCCCCTCACATCAGTGCACCGCTGCAGGTGGTGCAAAATATTATTCTTCTGTTATGTTTTTGCTCTCAGCACAAACATTAGCATTCCACTGCCACATACTAGTGTACTTCCTTGTACGCATTAGCATTTTACCTAAAATAAGCTTTTAGCGAATTTATTTACTTATTAGACATGTTTAGAATACTGATTGGACTGAGTCAATGACTGACAACATGGTAGTGATACCCCACATTCTACTGATA
>NW_015129105.1:0-258 GCF_001443285.1 Poecilia latipinna | reverse complement strand
AGCTTTACTGGGAACACTGGAGCTTTGCTTTGATGCTAACTGGGTTTAGTTCAATATGCTGACAGCAGCTGGACTCACTACAAACATTTACTTACCATAAAGTCTCTACAAGATCCTTCAGCTGCTGAACATCTGAATCCTCCAGGTTGTTGAATATCAGGTTCAGTTTTGTCAGATGGAGGCTGTTGGACTTCAGAGCTGAGGCCAGAAAATCACAGCTGATCTTTGACAACCTGCAGTAATTCAATCTGAATAAAG
>NW_015129104.1:0-258 GCF_001443285.1 Poecilia latipinna | reverse complement strand
AGCGAGCCTCTGGTCGGGTTTTGCGCTGATTCTGGCCACAGTTTTTTCCTCAGGCTTTCAAAGTTTTTAGCTCTCATCTCCTGAATGGCCAATCTGTATTACTTATATTTAAATACCGTAACGTTATTGGCACACAGGTAGAGAAGGATCTCGGAGACTGTTTAGCCAATCAGGACGCAGAACACAATGCACTGTGAAAAAAAAACTGCACAAAAAAAATTCCGCGAAGCAGCGAGACCGCGTAAGGTGAACCGCGTT
>NW_015129103.1:0-258 GCF_001443285.1 Poecilia latipinna | reverse complement strand
AATTATGAACTATCTCTTCCATGCTATTTAAATTTTTATCTCGAATGTTTGTAAAGTGTTGAGGAAAACTAATATGCCTGGAGTTTTTTTTCTAATAACACTGTTTAAAACATTCCAGATACCTTTAATGTTATTTTTATTTCTATCCAACTGTTTACTACAATAATTTTGTTTTGCTATTCTTAAAATAGCATTAGTTATATATTGATTAATATACTATATATACACACTAGTGTACCAGTGTGTAAAGTATATTAA
>NW_015129102.1:0-258 GCF_001443285.1 Poecilia latipinna | reverse complement strand
CATCTTAATTTTTGAGTTACATTTTTGAGTTAAAACAACAGTAAATATTACCGTGTCAGACGGACTTTCCAACATCTCCGGAGGACTGGCACTTCCAGTCGAATATCAACAGCCGTTAACAGCTCCAACCGTTAGTGTCTCCTTCACTGCCAAAGTGAACTTACAGAACCGTTAACTTACACGGTTGTGTAAATTAATTTTTCTGTTTACTTACAGAAAAGTTAACAGCTTTATTGTAAGCTGTTCGCCAGCTAAAAT
>NW_015129101.1:0-258 GCF_001443285.1 Poecilia latipinna | reverse complement strand
ATGTCTTAAGACCCTTTTTTTTAAAAAAACAGTCAGTAGATTGTGGTGCCCTCAGAGTGCAGCAGGGCCGAGCTCAAATCGTGACACCGCACCTACTAATGGCACTTCCGGTGGCAGGTGTCATTACGCGCAACAAGTGCCACTGTTTTCGGGGCTAGCTGTCAGTGTTGTCACTGACTTCGGCTGACTTCGGCACCTCATACTGGCACTTCCGCTGACACCTGCCATTATTGGTCACAAGTGCCACTGTTTTCAGGG
>NW_015129100.1:0-258 GCF_001443285.1 Poecilia latipinna | reverse complement strand
GTTCAGCGCCATACAGCACTGGCTCAGCTTCATTGGGACCAGCGGCGCCCTCTGCTGGACGGCGGCCAAACTACAACACTAAAAGAAGGACTACGCGGAAGTTATTAGCTAATCGATTGGAATTATTTTAATCTAGCAAATTAAAAGCTAATATATTAGTCAAAGTTATCCTTCATGTGCATTATTTAGCGACTTGGCTGATGTGACACAGTGCTTGTGTTCTTTGCTTTGGCAAGTTTAGCCACATGAAGACCCAGG
>NW_015129099.1:0-258 GCF_001443285.1 Poecilia latipinna | reverse complement strand
AAAAACAAACAAACAAACAAAAACATCATAACTCAGCATTTATTTAAATACCATTTCAAAAATGTCCCTTGCTGCACACTGTCAGAATGGTAGACTGGCAGACATAGGCCTAGTTAACATGACTGGTTGTTATAAAGTGCAATACAATTATTTCTTAGCACAAGTAGCATAATAAATGGAGCTGAACAAAATTATTCTGATCAAATATTTGTCTGGCAGAAGTTCAGACAGACTGTCACTGTTATTATTCAGATTGCA
>NW_015129098.1:0-259 GCF_001443285.1 Poecilia latipinna | reverse complement strand
TGTAAAGAAAACAAGAGATTTGCAAGTGATATCTATTTTATTCCCCAAGAGGAATAAATTAGATTAAAATTAACACATTATGCAGCATTACAGTCACTTCAACTCTGATGGTAGTCATGGTAACCTGTCAGTCATTTTTAATTTCTAAATGTTCCACTCTATCACGTTGATAATTATAGATTTATTATCAATCTTTGTGTCATATTTTGAAAGTTGGATTACAAGATATTGTTTCTGTGATGTCAAAGTTTGTATCTCT
>NW_015129097.1:0-259 GCF_001443285.1 Poecilia latipinna | reverse complement strand
GCGCGGTATAGGGGGAAAAGTGATGACAATTCTAGGGGCCCTTACCAACAGGGGGCCCTCCACAATTTAATTATTTATGTTTTGTTCATAGAAATAAAAAATAAAAAATCTGGGCCCTGTCAATTACAAAAATAATCATATTGTATTTTCAAAGACTGTTTTTAGCAGTAAAAATTTTATGTTCCCACTCCCAGATCAAAAAACACACATCCATATTTGCCCTGAACCCCCCTATCTGCGTTAAATGGTTTGTTCCTGC
>NW_015129096.1:0-259 GCF_001443285.1 Poecilia latipinna | reverse complement strand
TATTCACGTCACACCTCCTTGTTTTGTCTATATGTGTTTATATGTGCTTAAGTGTCGAGGGTTTTTTTTCTTCATCTCAAACTCTGCCCTGCAAAGAGCAGAGTGTGAGACAGACTGGTTTTTTTTTCTTCTCCTTACCTGATGTTTTTCTTATTTTTCCTATTTCCTCTGCGAGGCCGCAGCCAACTATGCCCCGTCACATCACCCCCCCCCCCCACACCTTTTGTGTTTGTTTTTAAGTTGGTGGTCTTTATATTTG
>NW_015129095.1:0-259 GCF_001443285.1 Poecilia latipinna | reverse complement strand
TGATTGGCTATCTGATTAATGCTGGTTCTGATTGGCTAGCATATTGCTGGCACTGATTGGCGAGCTGATTAATGCTCGCTCTGATTGGCTAGCTGACTAATGCTCGCTCTAATTGGCTAACTGATTCTTTTTTTTGATTGGCTAGCTGATTAATGCTGGTTCTGTTTGGCTAGCTTATTGCTGGCATTGATTGGCTACCTGATTAATGCTTTTTCTGATGAGGTAGCGGATTAATTCTCCCTCGGATTGGCTTGCTGAT
>NW_015129094.1:0-259 GCF_001443285.1 Poecilia latipinna | reverse complement strand
GTTTGTATAGTTATATAAAATATGTATTGATATTACTAAATAATTTAAATAAATTATGAACGGGTATGTGCTTTGTAATATGCTCTTCATACATCGATATCAGAATATTCCTACATCGATATCAGAATATTCCATTCCTATTCTATTGTTATAGCCACTAAGCATATTTAAATATGATGAACTATGTATTAAAAACATACTTAAAAAATACAATTGTTTATAAATGTTGCTTTGTGTTAAGGAAGAATTTCTAAAATAG
>NW_015129093.1:0-259 GCF_001443285.1 Poecilia latipinna | reverse complement strand
CGTCGGTTTTTAATCAAGCGTTCTGATGCAAAAAATTTGCATTAATGCTAAAGAAAGCTGCAATGTAGTCAATAACCTGTGGTGAGTCAGAAACATGTTGACTAAACTGTACCTGTACCATTCAGTATGTTGAAATTAATGCATAAGCCAAAATGCTAATATTAGCGTGAAGACTAATATTCATGTAGGATGTTAGGATGTTAAGATGTTAGGATGTTAGGATGTGCACTGCCTTGCTGCGCAAGGCAGTGCACTAGTG
>NW_015129092.1:0-259 GCF_001443285.1 Poecilia latipinna | reverse complement strand
TTGGAAGGGGGCGTGGCTAAAGTGATGTCACCAATTGAATGTGATGAGCTCTCCTCTGTGATGATACCAATGACGTTTGATGCAACTGGGAGCTTCTATGGGGAAGTTATTCCATCTTGATGTTTCATGGCGAATGGCCAGATTTGAGGCTTGGCCACGCCCATGTGCTTTGACACAGGAAAATTCCTTTGATAATTTTTGACTCTCAATGCCTCAAGACTGTGCTGAGTGAGTTTGAAGCCTGGATCTCAAAAGCTCT
>NW_015129091.1:0-259 GCF_001443285.1 Poecilia latipinna | reverse complement strand
ATTTATTCTTTGAAGTTGAGTTTCTATAAATGTAATTGGCACTTCACCCACTCGCTGGGTAAGATGCAGTGGTGGAGAAAGTACTCAAAAAATGTACTTAAGTAAAAGTAAAAGTACCACATTAACATTCGTACTTAAGTAAAAGTAAAAAAGTACTGGCTTTTAAAAATACTTAAGTATTAAAAGTAAAAATATGTGGTGAATGCATTACCTAATCCCTAATGCAATATCATTAAGTGAACCTATCATATTTAATTTT
>NW_015129090.1:0-259 GCF_001443285.1 Poecilia latipinna | reverse complement strand
GTTTCACATCAATAGGATAACATTTGAGGAAAATATATAGGGCATGCAGATTTCAGCAGGTTATTAATTTACTATGCCATAAAATGCATCCCCCTGCTAACATGGAGAAATGAAGAGTTAAGAAGAATTTCACCTTTTCTACATAATGACACTTGTTCTCTGAGCTTCTGCTGTAAGTTTCATATCAACAGGACAACAGTCAGGGGATGCAAATATTGGCAGGCTCAGAAATTAAAATGCATCCCCTCCTACATTAATA
>NW_015129089.1:0-259 GCF_001443285.1 Poecilia latipinna | reverse complement strand
TAATTTATTCTAGCAACAGCAAAAGCCGAGATCATCCCACTTCCCCAAGCTGGAGATTTAGTTTAATAGTAATAAATAAATAAAGTTTCCTTTAAAGTTAATCACACAAGTAACATTTAGACCCAACAGTCAAACTTTAATCAAATCAATCAGATTGTCTGTTGTTTTGTCTCCTGCAAACTTTGCTTTAATTCTACTTTCTTTTTTCTATCTAATCATAAAAACAAAGTCAGGCAGAAAGAGAGTCATGAAACAGGAA
>NW_015129088.1:0-259 GCF_001443285.1 Poecilia latipinna | reverse complement strand
TCTTCAAAGTAATAATACTTCTTTGCTTCTTCTCTGCTCATTTCCTTGTATGTCATTTTGGCTTCATAGCCAAAACTCAGACATGTTTCATCTTCATTAAACAAAATGCAGGTTGGAGTCTTTGGGGAGTCAAATCCATACTCTTTTCCCCACCTTTGCAGGTGTGGTTCACTTTTTTCCTCTCTGGTTGTGATATTAAAGGCATACCCACTAAATGCAGTGCCAAAATCTATTGCTATGACATACGAGTCGCCCATTG
>NW_015129087.1:0-259 GCF_001443285.1 Poecilia latipinna | reverse complement strand
CTAGCCAATCCGTGCAAGCAATAAGCTAGCAAAAAAAAGTGTGCCAGTATTAATGAGCTAGCCAATCAGAGCAAGAATGAATCAGCTAGCTAATCAGAGCAAGAATGAATCAGCTAGCTAATCAGAGCGAGCATGAATCAGATAGCTAATCAGAGCCAGCATGAATCCGCTAGCCAATCTGAGCCAGCAATAAGCTAGCCAAACAGAGCCAGCATTAAACAGCTAGCCAATCTGAGGGAGAATTAATCAGCTAGCTAAT
>NW_015129086.1:0-259 GCF_001443285.1 Poecilia latipinna | reverse complement strand
GCTGTCAGGCTGCTGATCTGCAGGTACTGGGTGCTGCTGGGGACATTTTCAGTCATGATGAAACGACTTTGGAAGGAGCTGCCATAGGTGGGATCATTGCTTCCAGTGTTCATATAGCCAATCCACTCCAGTCCTCTCCCTGGTCTCTGTCTTATCCAGTGGTTATAATGGCTTGTCGGGCTGTACCCAGAAATGACACAAGACATCTTCACTGTCTCTCCAGGTCTCTTCACCTCAGAGGTTGACTGCTCCAGTTTGA
>NW_015129084.1:0-259 GCF_001443285.1 Poecilia latipinna | reverse complement strand
TCTTCAAAGTAATAATACTTCTTTGCTTCTTCTCTGCTCATTTCCTTGTATGTCATTTTGGCTTCATAGCCAAAACTCAGACATGTTTCATCTTCATTAAACAAAATGCAGGTTGGAGTCTTTGGGGAGTCAAATCCATACTCTTTTCCCCACCTTTGCAGGTGTGGTTCACTTTTTTCCTCTCTGGTTGTGATATTAAAGGCATACCCACTAAATGCAGTGCCAAAATCTATTGCTATGACATACGAGTCGCCCATTG
>NW_015129083.1:0-259 GCF_001443285.1 Poecilia latipinna | reverse complement strand
GTATAGACTAGGTCATCAAATCTCTACGTTGCCTGTAGGAATTTGTAATGTCCAGCAGGTGTCAGTATTGAGTGACACAGTATCGACACAGAATCGACACAGTATCGACACAGAGTCGACACAGTTTTGCTATGTGTCGAAACGATACATGACGCCTCATCTACCCATCACTAGAGAGAACTAAACCGACACAGGACTTAACAGTTCAACTGTGAGGGCAGGCATACAAATGACAAATTACATTCGAAGACAATGATCC
>NW_015129082.1:0-259 GCF_001443285.1 Poecilia latipinna | reverse complement strand
GGAAAGAACCCGGATCGTGACTGAGGACGTGGCCCTAAAGCCAACTGGCAGACTACTGAAATATCAAGTGGTCTAGAGTTTCCCAATTAATACCCAGGTAGGTCTGGCTGAGAATGATGAAACAGAAATAGTATACAAAATATATTTTATTTATACATTCTTTTACAATATTAAAAATAGACTTTATTATTCTAATTTAAAACGCAATAGGCTCAAAAACCCAGGACAAGACTAGAAGCAATTGGAACCAAAAACAAAT
>NW_015129081.1:0-259 GCF_001443285.1 Poecilia latipinna | reverse complement strand
CTACCTGTATAAACTTTCCTGGTGAATGTTATAAGATGCACTAAGTTATACTATAATATTTATGAGCTGAGGTAATTTTATTTATATAGCACATTTTCAGCAACAAGGCAATTCAAAGTGCTTTACATGAGTTAAAAGGAAATACAAACAAAATAACAAACCAAAGGAAAGAAAACTAATCTAATGTTGTTCTAAAAGTATGTTCACACTGCAGCCTGAAGTGACTCAATTCCGATTTTTTTGATGTAATGCGACCTGT
>NW_015129080.1:0-259 GCF_001443285.1 Poecilia latipinna | reverse complement strand
TCACCAGGTTGAGTGTAGAGGCCCACGTCTCATCCAGTATAGTCATATTCAAGTCCTCTTCCCATGAGGTTTTAAGTTTAGGTGAGGACGTCTCTTTCATTTTATCATAAAGCCACTAAACCAGCCCTTTATGAGTCGGGTCCAATAACAGGATGGTTATTGCTCTGGCAGAGAAACTGAGCCTGAAAGGTGAGACTGAAGAAAGTTTCTGGCTTGCAAATATCTAAAAAAAATGGGATTTAGGTAAACCATATTTATT
>NW_015129079.1:0-259 GCF_001443285.1 Poecilia latipinna | reverse complement strand
GATTACCCCGTGTGTATTTAAACCCACCTGTTGTCTGTGTTCTTTGTCGGGTCCTTGTCTAACTGTGTCTATCGTCTAAGTTGGTTTGTTACTGCTCTAACGTTAAATCGCACTCACCAGTGGAACTGGCAAGTCCTGGTTTGTGCGTGCCCTCGTTTCATGTCCAGTTTATCAGTTACTACCGGTATTTGGCTGTGTGCCTGTCTCTCTGCCGTGCTGCCTGTGTTTGGACTGTTGGAGTATCTTCATCATTAAAATC
>NW_015129077.1:0-259 GCF_001443285.1 Poecilia latipinna | reverse complement strand
CGTGAAAACTGGCATAAGGTGGTGAGATCTTTCCAGGTACACGCAGAAAACGGAGTGAAGGCCTGAGAAATAACAGTAATCTTGCATATTGATTTAATGATGATTAAAAAAGATGAATAGAAAATACATACGTATGTAATGGTTGGAATGTCTGTAATGCATAATTGAAATATATGTTCTGTATTTTTAATTAGTTGAAATGTCTATGATGTATAATTGAAATGTATGTTCAGTAATTCTGATTTGAAGTAACAATAAC
>NW_015129076.1:0-259 GCF_001443285.1 Poecilia latipinna | reverse complement strand
AAGGGTAGAATGCCTTCTCCAGGTCAGGGGGCTTGTCCTGGCATCTGCAGTGAAGCGGGCACTGTACCGGTCCGTCGTGGTGAAGAGAGAGCTGAGTAGGGTTGCCACCCGTCCCTTAAAATACGGAACCGTCCCGTATTTGGCTGTTAAATGTAGCATCCCATATTGAACCGATATGGGACACAATTTGTTACGTATTCTACAAATGTGTATGTATAATAATAAAGAAGTGGTCCCCGAGTACTTTATATAGTAGGCT
>NW_015129075.1:0-259 GCF_001443285.1 Poecilia latipinna | reverse complement strand
CTGCCCCTACTGCCATTGCCGCTCATCCTGCCCCTCCTGCTTGTTCTGCCCCTGCCACTCGTTCTGCCCCTCCTGCCACTGCTGCTTGTCCTGCCATTGCTGCTCATCCTGCCCCTCCTGCCACTGCTGCTTTTCCTGCCACTGCCACTCGTTCTGCCCCTCCTGCCACTGCCACTCGTCCTGCCCCTCCTGCCATTGCTGCTCATCCTGCCACTGCCACTCGTTCTGCCCCTCCTGTCACTGCTGCTTGTCCTGCCCC
>NW_015129074.1:0-259 GCF_001443285.1 Poecilia latipinna | reverse complement strand
CTAGCTGGTTTATTCTCCGATCGGAGGCTGTTTATTATATACACAGTCAGAGAATGGTGGATTGACAATGAGTAATAACAGCTATCTAACACTTAAATGCTGTTATTATTAACCTTACCTTTTATTATATCCTTAAGATAATGAGTATCCGTGAATTTTTCAGTCAGGTTTCCCGAGGCAAAATCACACCGGAAGTAAAGATACACCGCTTCGAGTTATGGCGGCCATTGTCTGACGTCACTGTGAAAAGGGTCTATTT
>NW_015129073.1:0-260 GCF_001443285.1 Poecilia latipinna | reverse complement strand
ACTTCAAACCTGCACTGGATTTTTCTGCTCTAATAGAAGAATATTTGAAACCATGACTGTGATTTGTGAAACCTTTTTCTGATTTGTGAAACTTCAATAAAGGTAGATTTTCACCATTTTTTGCATCTGGATCACACTAGAACTGCTCCAGTTCCTAAAATACAACTCATAGACTCTTAAAACTTGGACTAGAAGAAGAAGAATCTATATAACCATGTTTGGGATTTGTGAAACATTTTTCTGATTTGTGAAAACTCAAA
>NW_015129072.1:0-260 GCF_001443285.1 Poecilia latipinna | reverse complement strand
ACGAATACAATGACATAAATAAATGATACAAGACATATAAACATACCTCGCTGGCTGACCGTTCTTTTGAGGTAGAAATGAGCAAAATTTAATTACTTTAAACAACTAATTAATATCATGCCTTCCTATCATTTGCTTCTTTCTTTTGTGTCCCAGCGAACATTCTGGATTGTACTTCCTACTTTAGCTTTTCAAAATAAAAGTCACAATAACAAAAAATGTGCCTAATACAAAATAAAACATACAAACTAAAACTATGG
>NW_015129071.1:0-260 GCF_001443285.1 Poecilia latipinna | reverse complement strand
GAGGCAGTTCAAAGTATACTGCTCAAAAAAAATGAAGGGAACATTTCACTTTAATTTTGTGTGTGGCTCCAAATCCAGGCCTCCATTGGTTAATAAATTTGATTTCCATTGATGATTTTTGTGTGATTTTGTTGTCGGCACATTCAACTTTGTACAGAACAAAGTATTCAATGAGAATATTTCATTCATTCAGATCTAGGATGTGTTATTTGAGTGTTCCCTTTATTTTTTTGAGCAGTGTACTTTTCAAAATCAGCAAC
>NW_015129070.1:0-260 GCF_001443285.1 Poecilia latipinna | reverse complement strand
GAGAATGAAGCGAAATGCACAGAATTGCGCAACAACTTGTTGACACAATAATCACTGAGATTATTATTGTTGTTGGGTTTTGTTGAAAAATCAACACGTTTTGCTGATTTTTTTTTCTTTGTTTAATAAAGTTAGGAAAGTTTTAAGCCAATCAGAGGAGGACGTGCTGGTCTCAGCCTCCTGGCGGCGTTCAGTTTGTCTCCTAATGCCGAGATCGACTCAAAACCTTCCACGATCCACGTATTGCACCGCTGCTCTAG
>NW_015129069.1:0-260 GCF_001443285.1 Poecilia latipinna | reverse complement strand
GCATGAATCATCTAGTCAATCAGAGCCAGCATGAATCAGCTAGTCAATCAGAGCCAGCATGAATCAGATAGCTAATCAGAGCAAGCATGAATCCGATAGCTAATCAGAGCCAGCATGAATCCGCTAGCCAATCTGAGCCAGCAATAAGCTAGCCAAACAGAACCAGCATTAAACAGCTAGCCAATCTGAGGGAGAATTAATCAGCTAGCTAATCACAGCTAGATTTAATCAGCTAGCCAATCAGAGTGAAAATTAATCAG
>NW_015129068.1:0-260 GCF_001443285.1 Poecilia latipinna | reverse complement strand
GAAATATTAGAGCATGAATATTTTGAGTAGATTTTAATTTAGGCAGATTTGGATAATGATTCAATTTAAATAACGACTGATTTTCTTAACTGACATAAAATCACTAACAGGGTTTTGAAAAGGGCCTTCAGTAGAGAAAGTTTTCTCCTGTCAGAGGAAACAGATGAGCTGTGCTGGCAGTTCACAAAAACTAAAGTAATGAGGAAAAACAGGACGGAGAGAAAACTTGTGTCTGTTTACTAGCAGGTCAAATTCTTTGG
>NW_015129067.1:0-260 GCF_001443285.1 Poecilia latipinna | reverse complement strand
ATCAAGGTGCTCTGGTTCCCCAGCACCTGACGCAGACCTTGTTTGGCCGGGCGACGTCTGAGCCGGCATGTTATGCATATCAATGTCTCTCATGGTATGAGGTAGGCTATATAGCTCCAAGGGTCTTGCCTAAGGACCCACACTGCATAGCTCAATTGCACTGTTGTAACTTGCCCCAGCCTGGATTCGAACCCCGGTCTCCCGGGTGGTAGACTGGTGTCTTACCCACTGAGCTATACAGTCAGCTATATATATATATA
>NW_015129066.1:0-260 GCF_001443285.1 Poecilia latipinna | reverse complement strand
CCAGCTATGCATGCTGGCTTAATTGGCTGCAAGAAAGATTGTTAAAAACCCATGTACTCAGAATGAAAGCGAAGTAGTTACTCTTTATAAATAATGTAAGTGGTTTTATCGTGTCAAGGTACTTTAAAAGCAACCTCCGCTAGCAACGTAGATTCATTAGTGAACCGATTTTATTCTGCCGCGTTGGCGCTCAAATTTACCGGTGTAGCAGCAAACAGAATGGCGCCGCAGCGTATTTGAAAATGGTATGTCCCCGAAAC
>NW_015129065.1:0-260 GCF_001443285.1 Poecilia latipinna | reverse complement strand
TTCGAGCGCTATCACGTTATAACGTGATACGTATCTCGTTAAAACGTGATAGTTTCTCGTTAAAACGTGATACTATCTCGTTAAAACGTGATAGTATCTCGTTAAAACGTGATAGTTATCTCGTTAAAACGTGATACGTATCTCGTTAAAACGTGATAGTATCTCGTTATAACGTGATAGTATCTCGTTAAAACGTGATAGTTATCTCGTTAAAACGTGTTATGTATTTTGTTAAAACGTGATATTTATCTTGTTAAAAC
>NW_015129064.1:0-260 GCF_001443285.1 Poecilia latipinna | reverse complement strand
TTTCTTCCCTGTATGTTAATGATATCAGTCATTCTTCAGTGTCGCTTATGCAATAAGGGCACATCGCCCGTCCAAAACCGATCATCTCCATAATGGATATATGTCCGATCTTCTAATTTCCTTTGCTGCATAATATACATTGTATTTATTCTGGCGTTAGGTAAATGTATCTTGAAGGAGAATAGCACTTAAATAAAAGTCCAACAAGCATATTCATTTAGAATTAAAAATGACTCACCCTGAATTACCATGATAGATAT
>NW_015129063.1:0-260 GCF_001443285.1 Poecilia latipinna | reverse complement strand
CAAACACTGAATAGAAGAAGAAGAGCTGCCATCGATACAGTTGCAGCCAGGCATGATTTAAATCAAATGCGATATGAAAGAAGATGGAGTTTGTCTCACCCGGTAAAGAAACACGTTTACTTGAGAAAGGAATTAAAAACAGGTGGCGCTGGGCAAAGGAAAGGGGACAAGACGGGAAGCTGGCGGACATTTTTACAAAAGGGGGCGATGGGATTCCTTTGGGGGGCGTTTGGTCGAAGGTAAACTTTACACCTTACAAT
>NW_015129062.1:0-260 GCF_001443285.1 Poecilia latipinna | reverse complement strand
TATTTAAATAATACACTGATCTATTATTCATCATTTTTTCCATTATTTTACATAAGTTTGAAGTTAAAGCTATTGGCCTGTAACTTTCTGGTTTTGAATGATCTTTTCCTGGTTTAGCTATCAATAATTAATAATAATAATAATCAATAATAGATTCCTTCCATAACTCTGGTCATTTTCCCTCCTCCCAGATTTTATTAAATAATTGTAATATTATATCTTTTGACTTATCACTGAGTTGACTTATCATTCTATACCAG
>NW_015129060.1:0-260 GCF_001443285.1 Poecilia latipinna | reverse complement strand
GTTAGCGGTTAACGACCCAGCGCTAATCACTCATCGTGCAGGTTTAACCCGGTGAGGAGCTTCGCGCTCTCCTCGCAGTCACGCATCACGCTGATTTTATATTATTATTACTAGTATTATTTTTCCGGTTACACAGTGCACCAAACCATATCAAATGCTTTGTCCACTTAGTCAGACAGAGTTAATGTGCGCGGCCACCGCACATCTGAAAAACTCGTCCAGAAACTCGACCAGCCAAAATAGTTTGTGTCCCCTTGTTA
>NW_015129059.1:0-260 GCF_001443285.1 Poecilia latipinna | reverse complement strand
ATAAATAAATAAATAAATAAATAAATAAATAAATAAATAAATAAATAAATAAATAAAATGAGTAGGCAGTGATCTGATGTGTCCCGTGATTCACCCAAACTGGTCCTCAAACAGTGGGGTCGCTGTTTCCCTCCCACGCCACGGCAGAAAACAAAGGCGGCACAAACATGAGAAGCTTGGATGTCAGAGTGGGTGAACCCCAGCTGACCCGGCCTGCACAGATGACAAAGAGCTTTGATAATGTGCCATATCGGCCTTCA
>NW_015129058.1:0-260 GCF_001443285.1 Poecilia latipinna | reverse complement strand
CCCAAAACGAAAATGGAAAAAACTGATGAGCTGTCAATTTCGATTTTCATCATTTCATTTTTGACAAGCGGTCTGACCCGGAAGTTCTCTCTGTCCGGCTTACACAGGGGGACCGTATCACACACATTATGCAGGCTGCAGGAAGACAAGCTTGTTCTTTTCAAGTTTCAGGCTATATACTGAAGTATTTTCTGCCACCCGCAAGTCAGTTTAAGTAATTCTCCTGTGAGAAACAAATAATACCGGACATCTGGTCACTG
>NW_015129057.1:0-260 GCF_001443285.1 Poecilia latipinna | reverse complement strand
AGTGCATCCCAGTTTTCCATGTCTGGCATATAACCATTCATTTTAGCTTTTAAACTGGTTCTATTGATCCTGTGTCCCAATAGAAGAATAATCAGTGACCTATTCTGAAGATCCTCCAGCTTCCACTTCTCTTCCTAACATGGCGCCTCCTGACTCTCATACTGATAGAGTCTCATACTCTGTTAAGTTAAAGCTCATCTTCTGAAGTTGGGATATTTTTCCTCCAACAGGTTCCAGAGGAATCACCTCAAACCAGATGT
>NW_015129056.1:0-260 GCF_001443285.1 Poecilia latipinna | reverse complement strand
TTGTCGGGTCCTTGTCTAATGTTGACTTACGTGTGTCGGTTTCTGTCGAGTTTTCCAGTGGTACTGTTAAGTCCTGGTCAACTAAGCTCCGTGTCAGTCTTCGCGACAGTGCTACCGGTACTAGCCGTGTGCTTTAGTTCTCCCCCGTGCTGCCTGTCCTGGACTGTCTTTGTGCATTATTGTCAGCATTAAATCCATCATTTCACTACAACCTGAGTTCAGCCTGCGTTCAACCTCACCACCACCCACACCTTATGACA
>NW_015129055.1:0-260 GCF_001443285.1 Poecilia latipinna | reverse complement strand
GTGCTCAGTTTGGACATTTAGAAAATTTTATCCCTCTTAGGATGTATTACTGTTGTTGCCGGTAGTTTAGGCAGTAATGGCTGTATATAGAGTTATTTTGAGGAAAGAATAAATTTACACTGTTAAATAAGCTGCACACAGACTACTTTTCATTGTGTCAAAGTGTAATTTTGTTAGTGTCCCATATATACTTAAATATCTTCAAAAATGTGAGGGGTGTACTCAGGGCCGTGCAGAGACCACTAAAGGGGCAGGTGCTC
>NW_015129054.1:0-260 GCF_001443285.1 Poecilia latipinna | reverse complement strand
GATTACCCCGTGCGTATTTAAACCCTCCTGTTGTCTGTGTTCCTCGTCGGGTCCTTGTCGTCGTTCGTCATCGTCTTTGCTTTGTATCACGCGCCAGTAGAACTGTTAAGTCCTGGTTTGTGTTTGTTTCCGTCACTCGCCAGTAGAACTGTTAAAGTCCTGGAAGTGTCAGCTCTCGTGTCTAGTCCTGTGAATCAGTTGCTACCGGTACTTAGCTGTGAGCTAGTCTCTGCCGTGCTGCCTGTATGGACTGTTGAGCT
>NW_015129053.1:0-260 GCF_001443285.1 Poecilia latipinna | reverse complement strand
GATTAAGGGACTGTCTCATCCACTTTGGTATTTTATTTTATTTATTTTTTTACTAACACACTAACTTACTAACTGAATTAACTGTTGGTTTATTTGGCACATGGATGCCTTGCTCAGTAGTAACTAATTGGACATGTTGAAATTTTAGCACAATGGGAAAAGGTCTCCTATTTTGGTTTTCCAAGTTGTTTTTCTTTTGACAATGAGAAAAACACAGGGGGATATTGTAAAGATAAAATCTTACTGATAGAACTTTGAAA
>NW_015129052.1:0-260 GCF_001443285.1 Poecilia latipinna | reverse complement strand
ACATCACTGCTGAATGGGGCCCATACATTTAGCCCAAATGGGCCAGCCCATATGGGTCCCATTTCCGGTTACCATATTGGTCCCATACAGTTAGCCCATATAAAACCCATGCCCACTCATAACCCATGTAGCCCACAACAAACCCAAGTGGGGCCCACCCATGCATGCTGGCTGGGATTATTGCTTCATTATTGTGTTTAACCTCAGTGATCCTTATACCCCCTCATACAATTCACTGTGCAAAAATGAGATGGGAAGGA
>NW_015129051.1:0-260 GCF_001443285.1 Poecilia latipinna | reverse complement strand
AAACGCAAGAACAGCTCCTTCGAGGATCTTCCTGAGAGCATGTCTGACAACGTTCAGAAAGATTCATCCAGCATTCTGTGCGACATGTGTACAGGGGACAGGAAATCGGCA
Source organism: Poecilia latipinna (assembly GCF_001443285.1). Lineage (NCBI taxonomy): Eukaryota > Metazoa > Chordata > Actinopteri > Cyprinodontiformes > Poeciliidae > Poecilia > Poecilia latipinna. The sequence continues at coordinate 149 of NW_015129051.1, read as the reverse complement.
CGGAAGACCTGCATGAAATGTGAGATCTCCATGTGCGTCCAGCACCTGCAGGCCCACCTCACCACACCTGTGTTACTGCAGACTCATCCTCTGACTGAGCCCATGGCTATAGATGGGAACACCAAATGTCCCCAGCATGGGAAGCTCCT
>NW_015129050.1:0-260 GCF_001443285.1 Poecilia latipinna | reverse complement strand
CCCAAATTTAAACATGAAGAAAAGTGATGTATAACTTACAGGTAGGAGGCAAGGTGTAGCATGCACCTTCGCTTCATGAAAAGGACTGCTCCTCTTCTAAATAAAAGGTCACATGAACCTCAATACCTCTTTTATTTGGACAGAAATGTGTCTGGAGGTATTTTAAATCATCAAACTCCAAAAATAACACAAAGGAGCAACGTGAGGGACAGATTTGTGGTTTGTTGCCTGAGGGCAACGGTATGCCATAGAGGGTTAAA
>NW_015129049.1:0-260 GCF_001443285.1 Poecilia latipinna | reverse complement strand
GGTCTCCTGCCATCCCTAAAAAAAAATAATGCCCTGGGCGGTTGCCCATATTGCCCATGTCAGAAACCACAACTGTCTGCACTATTAAACATAGCAACTATGAACACTGTCCAAGGCGCAATAAGCAATAAGTAACCAAGCAGAAGGAGCACCGTGACTGTTTTCATCCTCCCTCCTGCTGCAACGTCTGCCACCATGACAGGTGATGAAAACAAACAGTAATGAGCATGCTCTGTGTTCTTACGTTCTTGTTTTATTTA
>NW_015129048.1:0-261 GCF_001443285.1 Poecilia latipinna | reverse complement strand
CTGTCTCTGCGTCAGGACCTGTCTCAGAGTTAGGACCTGCCTCAGAGTCAGGACAGACCTCTGAGACTGGACCTACTTCAGAGTCAGGATCTGCCTCAGAGTCAGGACCTGTCACCGAGTCAGGACCTGTCTACAAGTCAGGACCTGCCTCAGAGTCAGAACAGACCTCTGAGATGGGACCTGCCTCAGAGTCAGAACAGACCTCTGTGACGGGAACTGCCTCAGAGTCAGGACCTGCATCAGAGTCAGGACCTGTCTCCG
>NW_015129047.1:0-261 GCF_001443285.1 Poecilia latipinna | reverse complement strand
TATTTAATGACAGCAATTGACATTTAAGATGCATTTTGTAAGGAGCTGAAGGAAGTAGAATGTTATGGTCATGTGATGGAAAGTCTTTGAATGAGAAGCCAGTCAGGAAAATCAGCTGGTAAATCAGATGCAAACTTTTAGGAAATGAAAATGAAACTGGTTCATGCACCTGTTTTGGCTTAGAGCAATATATTCTGCTATTAAAGCTGCAGTATGTAACTTTTAGAAAAGATATATACATATATTTTACATTTATGTTGA
>NW_015129046.1:0-261 GCF_001443285.1 Poecilia latipinna | reverse complement strand
AAGTGTTTAATTAACATTGTATTTTTAACATACAACACCAGCACTGGTATTCTAACATTTTTAATTATGCTCTGTAGATTTCGATTCATTCCCAAAAAGATTTATTATGGAAAGTATTTTTTTCTTTCCGTTTAATATTGTCTTTAAACGCTGGTCCTCTAAGATGCAAATACAAGTAAAATGTCTTGCCTAGGAAAAAAACTGTATTGTACAATTATTTTACGGTAGTTTACTGCCTGTCATCAGTCTTGATTGTGACAA
>NW_015129045.1:0-261 GCF_001443285.1 Poecilia latipinna | reverse complement strand
TTTTTCGAGAAAGAAACCTTAGAAAAGTTTTGTTGACGGGGGGAGTAGAGGGGGGGGGGGGCATTGCCGACGACATATTCGCGTTTGTAGATAGATTTTCACCCAGAATGCAAATGGAAAAAAAACGTGAGCGAAACGGTGACTGGTACTGACTAGTATATATTCCATTGAGGGAAACTAAGGTTCATATCTGCTCAAGAACCCCCCTGGTGGTTGAAGAAAAATTCACTTATATATGAAAAAAAACACTGAATGCTCTCT
>NW_015129044.1:0-261 GCF_001443285.1 Poecilia latipinna | reverse complement strand
TCTTCACCTTCCAGGCCTTCTCCAGTTCCTCTCTGAGGCCCTGGTATTTCTCCAGTTTCTCGTGCTCCTTTTTCCTGATGTTGTGGTCACTTGGTATTGCTACACCCACCACAACGGCTTTCCTCTGTTCTTTATCCACCACCACAATGTCCGGTTGGTTCGCCATTACCTATATATATATATATATATATATATATATATATATATATATATATAATATATATGTGTGTGTGTAAATATAAGAAGACTGTTTTATAGAAA
>NW_015129043.1:0-261 GCF_001443285.1 Poecilia latipinna | reverse complement strand
GAGCAGTGCCACCTCCGGTCACTAGGTGGCAGCAGTGACTGGAGCAGTGCCACCTCCGGTCACTAGGTGGCAGCAGTGACTGGAGCAGTGCCACGTCCGGTCACCAGGTGGCAGCAGTGCCACCTCCGGTCACTAGGTGGCAGCAGTGACTGGAGCAGTGCGACCTCCGGTCACTAGGTGGCAGCAGTGACTGGAGCAGTGCCACGTCCGGTCACTAGGTGGCAGCAGTGACTGGAGCAGTGCCACGTCCGGTCACTAGGT
>NW_015129042.1:0-261 GCF_001443285.1 Poecilia latipinna | reverse complement strand
ACATTTATTTAGTATAATTTCTTAGGTACCCCGTTGGCCCCCATCTAGAACCGCCCCTGGGCTGCAGGTCTGTGTCTGGTGCATTAATAATACATTAAATGACCACTGAACACTGAATTCATAAAATATATCAACATTTCAAAATAAATCATACAGAAAGCATTAACAAACCTTTTAAAGTAGGAAATATTGATGTCTATTTGTATGATTTGTTCTTTAAATGACCATTAGTATTATTTTTGGCTGATATTATTATACATT
>NW_015129041.1:0-261 GCF_001443285.1 Poecilia latipinna | reverse complement strand
ACTTCCTGAAAAGATCAGAGTGTAGACTTTTTGGTAAATCCCGTTCTAATGTAAAATATGACAGATTACTGGATTAAGGAAATGTCTAGTATGCTATCACACATAAAATTTTTGAGAATTTGGAAACAGTTGCTTTTTATTTGCCAAAGTTATGGGGAGAGGAGGAGAGGAGAGAATGGATATTTCAGCAGCCTGAAATAATCTGTTCCCCCTCTATAAAATGGAAATAAATTAAGTTACTTGCAAATCTTTAACTGTGTT
>NW_015129040.1:0-261 GCF_001443285.1 Poecilia latipinna | reverse complement strand
CGGTCGATCTACGTTCCTACCCTCATCTATGGTCATGAGCTTTGGGTCATGACCGAAAGAACGAGGTCCCGGATACAAGCGGCCAAAATGGGTTTCCTCCGCAGGGTGGCTGGGCTCTCCCTTAGAGATAGGGTGAGAAGCTCGGTCATCCAGGAGGGACTCAGAGTAGAGCTGCTGTCCTTCACATCGAGAGGAACCAGTTGAGGTGGCTTGGGCATCTGGTCAGGATGCCTCCTGGACGCCTCCCTGGTGAGGTGTTCC
>NW_015129039.1:0-261 GCF_001443285.1 Poecilia latipinna | reverse complement strand
CACATATTAACACATTTATTTAATGCTCAGATTGGTTGGCAACTTGGGATTAAGTACCCAGGGGACACATTAACATATGGCAGGAGGAAGCTGGAATCGAACTGACAACCTTCCGATTACAAGGCAACTACTCTATCCACAGAGCCACAGTCGCTTACTGGGAATGTGTCCCTGTAAGCTTGAGTCATTGTGTCAGACATGGGACACAAACTGAATTATTTCAAGTAAAGTCAAAGTGAAAAAGATTATTTAAGGAAAAGA
>NW_015129038.1:0-261 GCF_001443285.1 Poecilia latipinna | reverse complement strand
ATAATTATTAGTACATGTTGGATTCACGTTGTGGTGTTTTATTTTATTTATTTTTTCTTTTGCTTGCTGCAGCCAAGAGTTCCTCCTTCCAGTCCAGTGACAATCTGTACCCACACTTTTCAGGTATTATGAAAATAATATATTAACACTTTTTTATGTTACAAGTTTAAAAGATGTTTTTTTTTTTTTTTTTTTTTTTTTTTTTTTTTTTTTTTTTTAAAACTTTTTTTTCTTTTTTTCTTTTTTTGTTTTTTTTTTTTT
>NW_015129037.1:0-261 GCF_001443285.1 Poecilia latipinna | reverse complement strand
TGTTATAACATTCACCAGCAAAGTTTACACAGGTGGCAATGGCTATTATTTAATTATTTCACTCTGTCAAAGTAAGATACATCCCAAATCTCCCGTTTTTGTTTTGAAGGTTTCATAAAGACACGATGTGAGGAAGAAGAGGGAAATAACTTTAGAGAGAGACGGATTCACTGCAGCACGGATGAATCTCACATTGGATTTTGGGCTCAATCTCAGCTGCTGAATCACTCTGAAGCTAGAACTCGTCGGCTGGAAAACATG
>NW_015129036.1:0-261 GCF_001443285.1 Poecilia latipinna | reverse complement strand
CAGTGTGTTGGTGAAGAAGAAATCTTCCATATTGTGGCGCAAACCTAACACAAGTTAGAACCATAGACATAATATAAGGATAGACGCCTCATGGACCGCTCTCGCCTATTGTCGCTGACGAGATTTAGGGCGGCCATCTTGGAGCGGTATACCACTCCACTCAGCGTTATGTGTTTAGCAGGCACAATGACGTATCAGCGCATTTAATGGATCATAATACACTTTTTTGTTACTGGAAACCATATTCAAACATCTATCAAA
>NW_015129035.1:0-261 GCF_001443285.1 Poecilia latipinna | reverse complement strand
GAAACAGCTTTTTCCCACTTGCCATCAGACTGCTGAACTCTTAACCGCACTGCACTTAAAATCTGGTCTGAACCTTATACCTTGCACATGTATAGAACTTAATAACTTCTATTTTACTGTCATTCCTGCACTTTATATTTCATATTTATATTCATATTTTATATTGTATTTTATTTTATTCTGGAGTAACCTCACAACATTGAAAGCTCAAAACACTGTCCTGAGCCGTATGCAACGAAATTTCGTTCTGTATACACCTTG
>NW_015129034.1:0-261 GCF_001443285.1 Poecilia latipinna | reverse complement strand
GATTTCCTGTTTGTTAGAATAAATACAATCAACCTGAATCTGTCTGTCATGATGTCAACCTACTGGACCTGAGACGAACACAGAACGGTTACATATCTATCTGCTAATCACACTCCTTGCTGGATCCTCCTGTTAAATCCTGTTATTTAACAGGATTTAAATAATCCTGTAATTCCTGTGTTTTTTTTTTTTTTTTTTTTTTTTTTTTTTTTTTCCCTTTTTTTTTTTAAATTTTTTAAAATTCCTCCATTTTTCAACCCC
>NW_015129033.1:0-261 GCF_001443285.1 Poecilia latipinna | reverse complement strand
CCGACGCACCGGACCGGACCCAACGGACCCGACCCAACGGACCCGACCCAGCGGACCCGACCCAATGGACCCGACTCAACGGACCCGACCCAGCGGACCCGACCCAGCGGACCCGACCCAACGGACCCGACCCAACGGACCCGACCCAGCGGGCCCGACCCAGCAGACCCGACCCAGCGGACCCGACCCGGCGGACCCGACCCAGCGGACCCGACCCAGCGTACCTGACCCACCGGACCCCACCCCACGGACCCCACCTGA
>NW_015129032.1:0-261 GCF_001443285.1 Poecilia latipinna | reverse complement strand
AAAGATGCAAAATACTTGCAGGCACAATACAGCAGCTACTTAATCAAAAGGACAACCAAAAAACCTGCAATCAGTAAAACAATATTTAACAGTAACGTTCTCAGCACCATAAGTTATACATGAGTCAAATAAATCTCACAACACTGTCTGTCAAATAACGTCAAGTAAAAAACTAAACATTCATTTAAAGTCAAATGCAGATTGCATCAAACAATCCTGAGTTACTAAATGAAAACTTCCTGAGAACACGGCCAGCTGATT
>NW_015129031.1:0-261 GCF_001443285.1 Poecilia latipinna | reverse complement strand
AGCCAAGGATAAAAGAGAAATTATCCAAAAGTTAATAGAAAATACATATGTTTCCTTCCTATTCAAAAAGCCATTTTCAGCATGTTGGGCTCTGACTCGTAGCATCTTTATAGCTAAATACCGACATGGAGAAGCTGAGCTGGAAACAGACTGAAGAACAGCAGCTCCAGCTCTGATCCTGACTGATCTTTCCTCACAAAATCCTCTGGTTTTTAATCAACTTCTCCTCCAACAGGGGTTTTTCATCAGCTCTCTCACATT
>NW_015129030.1:0-262 GCF_001443285.1 Poecilia latipinna | reverse complement strand
GTACACTGCATCATTATTTTATTTAATTATGTACGTTGATATTTAAATTAACCCTAAAACACACGAGCACGCAGAGCATGCACATTGCTCTTTGATTGTTTTTGTTCAAAGTAGCAGCTGTAATGTCTGCCATGGTGTCAGACTGCCTGGCTTCATGTACTGGGATAGAGAGTGAAAACAGTCACGATGAGCGCCTTTTGTTTGGTTACTTCTTGCTTGTTGCTCCTTGGTCAGTGTTCATAATTGAGCATTATTTACCATC
>NW_015129029.1:0-262 GCF_001443285.1 Poecilia latipinna | reverse complement strand
AGTCACAACTCGCCCGTCCAACTTGTTACCCTGCTCACCATGTTGCCAGTTGTTACCTTTGTTATCCCCCCTGTCTCCTGTTTCATTGTGTTTTGGATTTAGTTCGTTTAGTTCATTAAAATAACATCTTCGTAAAGTACGTCCACCGCCACATCATGACACTAACCAGATGAAAGAGCCCATCTTTAAACATTTAATGTGTAATTAAACAATAAAGGTGACAAAGTTTATGAAACAGATCACACTTTAATAAGTATTTGTT
>NW_015129028.1:0-262 GCF_001443285.1 Poecilia latipinna | reverse complement strand
ATGCTGTGAGTTTAATCTTTGAATTTACAAATACAAATTAGTAAACTGCGATTATAACTTATTTAATTGGCCAACTTATTATAGGCTGGCCAATTAAACTACTCCCTTCTGCCATATTTCACTAACTCTAACACAGAAGCTGTTAGAGGTGCTGATGATTTTAGCAGGTTGAGGGGCCCCTAAGTCAAAGTCTGCGCAAGGCCTCATGCAGCCTTGGACCGGCCCTGCACAATGAGTAAATCCGCTGCACTGCGCAGAGATG
>NW_015129027.1:0-262 GCF_001443285.1 Poecilia latipinna | reverse complement strand
GTTTAAAAGCCAGCGAGCTGGGGAGGAAACTGTTCTTAGTCCGCGGCGCTGAAGGAGAGTCAACAAGAGGACGCAGGCGAAAGATCAGCAGAGGACCACACCCTGGGACCAAGGGAAAAGTTGAGACTTCTCGCCGCAAAGAAGGACAAGATCCGTCAGCCCCAGCCCTGGCCCCGGAATTCGACCGTCTCCTCTGCCTCCACCCTACGATCACCGTTCAACTGCAGCAGACTTGGGGAAAGGACAAAGGTCACTAAGTGAT
>NW_015129026.1:0-262 GCF_001443285.1 Poecilia latipinna | reverse complement strand
GGTACTTGCTGAATGCATTACCTAATCATTAATGTACCTATCGTATTTGATTTCAATACATCAGAAATGTGCCATTTTAATGAACAATGTCACAGATAAAGCATGTTTTTATTGTGTTTACTCTGTAACATAGTTTAGACTTAGATATGTGATTCTATGCATCATAATTTCAGGGATGGAAACATCTTGTCTCCTGTCCTAACATAGCATGAACTTCATTAGTGACATTTATTTAGAAAGAAATCCAACTGAAAGGGGATGG
>NW_015129025.1:0-262 GCF_001443285.1 Poecilia latipinna | reverse complement strand
AAGTTTGGTTGATTCTAACTTGCTGGCTTGTCTTTGATTTCTCACATCACAAACCTGGGGTAAGACGTCTTTAACAATGTTGAGAAACCACCTGGCATTTGTTGTAATACTGTCGCTGAAATAATATGAGATGGCAATTTTGTAGGTGTTTACCAGAAACATAAAATTTGTGTGGTGGATTTGTGTTTCAAATTCATTATAACTTTACATTAACTGGCGGATGTATCTAATCAATATACACTCATCAGGATATACATACTGT
>NW_015129024.1:0-262 GCF_001443285.1 Poecilia latipinna | reverse complement strand
AGACCCAGATAGCACACGATGTTAAATCAACGTTGAAATATAGTTAGAATCGTTGATATTTGGTTGAAGACAACAAATGATGGTGGATCAACCATCAAACAACCATCCAATCAAACCGTTGAAACTGTGACATTGAATCAACGTTGTTTTGTGGTTGAAATCTGATCACTGAAATGCCGAAGTCCGATTAATGGTTGATTTGTCGTTGAAGTCGACAAATGACGGAGGATCAACCATCAAACAACCATCCACCTCTAGCCAA
>NW_015129023.1:0-262 GCF_001443285.1 Poecilia latipinna | reverse complement strand
CACATTTGTTACCTGTAACGTTCAATTCCATAAAATTCTAGGACAGGATCTATTTCATTAAATGTTTACTTACCTGAAATATGTTTACAACAAATATTTACTTAAAGTGTGATCCATTTCATAAAATCTATGTCATCTTTATTTAATTACACATTAATTATTTAAAGATGGGCTTTTTCATCTGGTTTGTGTCATGATGTGGTGTGGCAGTGGACACAAACGCAGCAGGCAGTAGACGTACTTTATGAAGATGTTATTTTAA
>NW_015129022.1:0-262 GCF_001443285.1 Poecilia latipinna | reverse complement strand
CTCATCATGATGTTGCATAGCTGGTAGATGTGTTTCTATGTGTGATGAACAAAGGTGTCAAATCCCATTGCTAACATGGACACAAAAGCTATGATGAAGATGAATACATAAACTAAAAGCTGGAGTATAGACATTTTATAAGGGTATTTGTGAGCCTGCCTTTTATTATTAAATATAAATTCAGATTTTTGTATAACTTTCTTCAGGTTTACTTAGAAAATGAGGTTAATTCTAAACTACAAAAAAGTAATTTTATACAAAT
>NW_015129021.1:0-262 GCF_001443285.1 Poecilia latipinna | reverse complement strand
TCATAAAACTTTTTCAGAGCATCTCTCTCTTTGCATCGCTTCTCTGCCTCGTCTGTCAATACTTTCAGCTTCTCTCTCTCTTTATTCAGCTCTGCTTTATCTTTCTTCAGCTCCTTTTTGTCTTCACTCAGTTTGTCTTTCTCTTTGCTCAGTTTGTCTTTCTCTTTGCTCAGTTTGTCTTTCTCTTTGCTCAGCTCTTCTTTCTCTTTGCTCAGCTCTTCTTTCTCTTTGCTCAGCTCTTCTTTCTCTTTGCTCAGTTTGT
>NW_015129020.1:0-262 GCF_001443285.1 Poecilia latipinna | reverse complement strand
TATCTAAAAGCGCGTATGTGTCGTCGCCCCTCCCCCTCCTCTCCCCCCCCTCGCCAGTTTCAAAGACAGAACAGCCACCCCCCTGTCGACTACGAATTTTCTAAGGTTTCTTTCTCCAAAAACTAAGACCGGCCCCCGACCAGAAAAAGGAACAGCTATGTGGCCCTCGCAGGAAAAAGTTTGGGGACCCCTGATTTATGGCATAACCCTGAATCGTTAGTAGTCAAATATGACCAGATCCCATTTCCTAGGGCTTCCCCGT
>NW_015129019.1:0-262 GCF_001443285.1 Poecilia latipinna | reverse complement strand
CTCAGTTTTTCCTCCTGAAGCCAGTTTTTGTTTTTGTTTTTGTGATGAAGACGATTTTTTGCCCCTCAGGATCTTTTGTTCCTCGCAGCCTGTTTGCGGCCCCTCGGCCTGTTTGCGGCCCCTCGGCCTGTTTGAGGCTCCAAACCGGCCCAAACCATCCCAGACCGGGTCCGGACTCCCGCTGCTCCGCGTCAGAGTGAAGGGAAAACAAAGAGGCTTCAGCCCACAAAACAGTTAAAACCTCGATTATAAAACAGCTTCA
>NW_015129018.1:0-262 GCF_001443285.1 Poecilia latipinna | reverse complement strand
AGCCTCCAAACACCCTGGTTGGTTTTAACACCTTTATAGTGAGAATCATGATGTGTTACTGGAACATGGCCGACTGGTTTCAGTTCCTCTAAATGACAGGAAGTAGTTTTTCTAAGAAAAGCAGCAGAAACATGACGTAGGTTTCTGAGGGGGTTGGGTTTCAGAACCTGCTGCAGTTCAGTCAGTTTAAAAACATTTAAAAATCTGAACATTTAAAAATCTGATCTGCTTCCAGGTTTAAAGTCACTTCAGAGAACTGAGA
>NW_015129017.1:0-263 GCF_001443285.1 Poecilia latipinna | reverse complement strand
CTCAGTGAGTCGACACACTCATCCAGCATCAACATCCGTCCTCTAGGACACTTTGAGGACGTGACAGCAGCTGTGTCAGAGCTCAGAGACAAACTACAGGACGTCCTGAGAGACACATGGACAAACATCTCATTGATGGTCACTGAGGTGGATGTTCTACTGTCAGAACCAGAACCAAAGAGCAGAGCTGGGTTCTTAAAGTATTCATGTGAAATCACTCTGGATCCAAACTCAACACACACACAGCTGGGCCTGTCAGAGGG
>NW_015129016.1:0-263 GCF_001443285.1 Poecilia latipinna | reverse complement strand
TTTTTTTGCCGGGCCGTTCACACTGCCAGTAAATGCGACCTGTCTGCGTTCTGCAGTCTGAACGGGCAAACGACCTGAAAGTGTCCCGCATGCGCAGTAGAGGGCGCCATAGCGTCAGCGTTCTCAGTGTTCTGCCAACTGCCATAAAAAGAAGAAGTGCTCAGTGTTTGCGGAAGTAAACATGGAGGCTAACGGTGGAGCTTAGCTTACATATTGTTGTTGTCCAACTGGAGCAGCATATTAACAACTTAATCCTCATATAA
>NW_015129015.1:0-263 GCF_001443285.1 Poecilia latipinna | reverse complement strand
CTTTAATGGCTAACTTTGATTATTAGCTTTCACATTAGCATTCATTGTTAGCTTTCATGATTATTTTCCCTGTTAGCTTTCATGGTTAGGTTTCACTGTTAGCTTTCACATTAGCATTCATTGTTAGCTTTCATGATTATTTTCCCAGTTAGCTTTCACTGTTAGCTTTCACTGTTAGCTTTCATGATTATTTTCCCAGTTAGCTTTCATTGTTAGCTTTCACTGTTAGCTTTCATGGTTAGCTTTCACTGTTAGCTTTCACA
>NW_015129014.1:0-263 GCF_001443285.1 Poecilia latipinna | reverse complement strand
TAAATGAATGTATGTCTCCGTTGTTCTGCAGTTTCTGGTGTAAGTTTATACATTGTCTTATATTGGATTAAACTCTGTAATTCTGTGACGTCAACACGCATTGTTGTTTTCCTTGTGGCCACACGTGGCCCGCCAAGAGGACCTGGGATCCAGAGGAAGAGAGAGCCAAACTTTTTCCAAAGTTAACTTATTTTAGAATTTCTTCCTTAACAATAACCAGTTTAGTTTTAAATCAAACCATTTCACAAGTATGTGTATTTTCA
>NW_015129013.1:0-263 GCF_001443285.1 Poecilia latipinna | reverse complement strand
TGAAAAGCAACGACTCAGTTTGTATACGGGGAACTCTGGGACCAGTTGATCGAGGTAGGTTGATGACCTGGCCACGCCCACTGAGTCTCAGCAGCTCCAAACAGAAAGGTCAAAGGTCAAAGCAGCTCTGGGCTGGTCTGCTGGTTCTGAGGTTCTGCTTTCTGGTCGGTTCTTGGGTTCTGGTCTTTAATGACCCACATCAGCTCCTCAGGCCAGATGAACAGCTTTAGTTCCGATATAAGGGACCAGATCCTCTGCTCGCC
>NW_015129012.1:0-263 GCF_001443285.1 Poecilia latipinna | reverse complement strand
TGTGTGATTTTGGTTGTTTTTTGACATCATAGATTAGTATGTGTCATTTTTGTCGTTTTTTTGTCATCATAGGTCAAAAAACGAGCTATGATGGTCGTTTTTGAAATTAAAATGTCATTTTATCTCATTTTTGACATCATAGATTAGCATGTGTGATTTTGGTCGTTTTTTGACATCATAGGTTAGTATGTGTCATTTTGGTCGTTTTTTGACATCATAGTTTAGCATGTGTGATTTTGGTCGTTTTTTGACATCATAGATTA
>NW_015129011.1:0-263 GCF_001443285.1 Poecilia latipinna | reverse complement strand
GCACAATATTTTATTTAACAATTTCTTTAAAACATTTCCTTTTAAAAACGAGGCATCAGGCCCACTTCTCGGTCCCTGGAACAAAAGGAACACAAAAGGAAACAGGACAGACAAGTTCAATTATTCCAAAAGAAATAAAACATGCCATGCAAAAGAAATTAGTAAATCAAACAAAACAAATTAGTAACTTCAATCACAAAACAAGGGAACAAATCGTTGTCATCCGCTTCCAAATGCCCTTGATGGGGCCAGAGGAGTAATGC
>NW_015129010.1:0-263 GCF_001443285.1 Poecilia latipinna | reverse complement strand
TGTGCTTACGGGCCAAACAACAGTTCAGATTACCCACCCTTCTTGGAGTCCTTGGAGAGGGTACTAGAGAGTGCCCCTCCTGGGGACTCCCTTGTTCTGCTGGGGGACTTCAACGCTCACGTGGGCAATGACGGTGAGACCTGGAGGGGCGTGGTTGGGAGGAACGGCCCCCCAATCTGAACTCGAGCAGTGTTCTGTTGTTGGACTTCTGTGCTCGTCACGAACTATCCATAACGAACACCATGTTCAGGCATAAGGGTGTC
>NW_015129009.1:0-263 GCF_001443285.1 Poecilia latipinna | reverse complement strand
CGGATCCTGATAGCGCTGCCAGATGGTTCTACGCTTCCAGTGAGTCCTCGGTCCTAAGTAATCCTCGTCCCTGGTCTGTAAGAGGGTCTGGTTTGGCTTCTCGTCCGGCTCCACGCGGCTCCACCTCACAGCCGTTCCCCGTCTCCTGCCTGGCTCCGTTTCCTGTCCGTCCGCCTTTGTTGCTGGATCACCCCCGCTCAACGCGCTCACCTGCCTGTCCACCCATCGACCCCCAGTGGATGGTCCGTCCACCTGTCGGCCCC
>NW_015129008.1:0-263 GCF_001443285.1 Poecilia latipinna | reverse complement strand
GAACCTACTTACATGTTTGTGACCCCAACTTATTTGAGCAGGGGCCCGGTAAAGAGGTGAAAAGTGATGACGATTCTAGGGGCCCTGACCAGCAGGGGGCCCTCCACAATTTAATTATTCATATTTTGTTTATAGACATAAAATAAAAAAAATCAGGGTCCTATCAAATATAAAATTAATCATATTCAAAGATTCAAAGATTGTTTTTAGCAGTAGAAATTTAATGTTACCCCTGCCAGACCAAAACACACACATCCGTTTTT
>NW_015129007.1:0-263 GCF_001443285.1 Poecilia latipinna | reverse complement strand
ATCGTTTCTCCCCGAACTCCAAACTGCTTCTGGAGCTGATGATAAATGAAGTTTAAAACTGACACAAAAACTGAACTTTATGGAGAAGATGAGGGCCGCCAGTCCCAGGCAGAGCGGATTTCCATACACAAAGGAGATGAGAGACCAGATGATGTGGTCGTTGGGCCTATCAACCTTAATTAAGGTTGATAGGACTGAAGCCTCACTGAGAGCCGTTCTGTGTTCTTGTAATGCTCTGCGTACACTGCAGTAGATATATATAT
>NW_015129006.1:0-263 GCF_001443285.1 Poecilia latipinna | reverse complement strand
CAAACAGCCGGCCAAGGACAAACAGCAGCGGCTATCAAAAATAAATGTTAGAAATGGAATCTAAAAGCATCCAAACTCCAGCACTTCACTTACCACTGAGCTCTTTATGTAGTGCCTCTAACAGGAAGGAGGAAACGTGGAACTTGTACAGGCAGCCAGAAGGACGATTGATCGGCGGCGATCAGAGCGTCCTTAAGCGCATAGTTTGCGCGCACGCATTAATTTGCAGCTGTTATACAGAACATGTAAATAAATCACAAGTA
>NW_015129005.1:0-263 GCF_001443285.1 Poecilia latipinna | reverse complement strand
CACTTAGTTATGCATAGTTTCTTTGAAATATACTCCAGAGTTTTCGGAGCAGCGTAGCTCCGCTAACGGGGCCCGGCGGCTCCAGGCTCAGCGGGCAGGTGGAGGTGTTTACCCCACTAACCGCGGTCTGGGGAAGTCATCTTGTCGTTTTCTGCTGCTTTATATCAGATTGTAGCGTCTCAACGTGTGACATGAAGAGTTTAATGTGTTTGCATATATACTGTTTGATAGGTGTGTCAAAATATAATATTCCTCTCTGGAGA
>NW_015129004.1:0-263 GCF_001443285.1 Poecilia latipinna | reverse complement strand
TAAAAAGCTTAACCTGCCAATTCCAATTTTGGCCGATACCATTTTTTTTTGTCTGAAATGTTGCTCAATATAGCAAGAAAGTTATTGAGCTGGCAACAGTGGGGTCACTATTGTTAATTATAAATGTGCAGACATAACTTGGTGGGCTGGTCTGTCAGTCAAACCTCTCTCACCGGAGAGCAAAAGAGGACAGTAGCTGATTCTTAGGCCTTTGCCAAGCTAGATAAGATTGGTGGATAAGATCGGCTTCACATGTAAAAATC
>NW_015129003.1:0-264 GCF_001443285.1 Poecilia latipinna | reverse complement strand
TGTCATGAAGTGTGGTTGGTGGTGGTGAGGAGAGACGCAGAGAACCCAGGTATGGTGAAGATAATGAATTTACTGATGAAGCTCACAGTCCAAAAACAGGCAGCACGGCAAAGAGACAGGCACACAGCCAAATACCGGTAGCAACTGATACACAGGACTGAAACGAGAGCTAACGCTATCCAGGACTTAACAGTTCTACTGGAGCGAACACAAGACGTAAGACAAACTTAGACAAGGATCCGACGACGAACACCGACACAGGTG
>NW_015129002.1:0-264 GCF_001443285.1 Poecilia latipinna | reverse complement strand
TACCTTCATAATCTCTCTGTAGGTACCTCATCTCCACCTTCAGTCCAGCCAATGAGGCGCTCATCTCTCTCAGCACAGCATTGATGTCCTGTGTAAAGGTTTGTTGGTTGTCAGAGAGATTTCCTGCATCTGCTGCCTGTGATTCTGTTTGCCTTAAATGTGAAATAACTTCATTGTCGGCTGCAGCTTGGAGCTGAGCTGTGAAGAGAGAGCAGATCAGAAGCAATGCAGGAAAAAATATTGTCATCTCCATTTTTAGTTTCA
>NW_015129001.1:0-264 GCF_001443285.1 Poecilia latipinna | reverse complement strand
CTACATACTTTCTGAGGTGTATGCGAACATGTCATCGGCGTCCCCGGCTAACATAAACTTGTACAATTCATCTTTAATTAAAGTATCAATAATAATAAATGTACATATATGTGAATAAATTGCTGGCTACAGGGCAATTAAGAAGAATGAAACAGAAAACAGGGCAATATTTCATCATTTAATACGTTAGTGAGTCAAAGAGCCACTTCTGTTGGCCTGTGTCTAGAACAGCTGCAGGTCTGAGGCTTTTTGTTAGCAAGTTTT
>NW_015129000.1:0-264 GCF_001443285.1 Poecilia latipinna | reverse complement strand
TAATTCAATATTATTCAATATTATTGTTGAATTACAACAATATTATTGTTGTAATTCAGAAAAAGAAATGTGGTATTTTGCATAGATCACATCACATACATAAGCCCAGTAATCGAGTGTCAATATCAGAAACAATCTTGATTCTTCAGATAAACCATGTCTTGTTGTGGTGTTTTGTATTTGGAAAACTTTTTCTCTACTGAGTTAAATCTGTGAGAAGGCCTTCAGTGCTACAACATTAAAGCATTTGTCTATAGATAAGTA
>NW_015128999.1:0-264 GCF_001443285.1 Poecilia latipinna | reverse complement strand
CCGAAGCATAACGGAGCACAACAAGCCTCATAGTTTAACAGTAGCGCAGCTCTGGTGTCAGAGATCTGGTTCAGCTGTTCAGGTTCAAAGTTGCTGCTTTTAGAAAAATATGACCGTGTTGCTTCATGTCTCCGTGTTATTTCGTTTTATTACCTTTGCATGTTTCTTGTGAAGAGCTCAGATAGGACGGTGTTTACAGCAGTATGTACAGGCGGATCAGTTGCTCGGCTGTCTGGCTCTGGTCTGCTCTCTCGTTCCCATATA
>NW_015128998.1:0-264 GCF_001443285.1 Poecilia latipinna | reverse complement strand
CTCAGTTTGAGCTTGTGACTGTCTCACTTTTAGAGGATGTGGTTGGCTACATTAAACCATCAGGTTCCCCCCGGGATCCTGTGCCTCCACGACTTTTTAAAGATATTTTACCTAGCATAGGGCAGCCTGTTCTTGCAATTATAAATAGCAGTCTGTCCTCAGGAGTGGTCCCTGCTAGTTTTAAACATGCAGTAGTGCAGCCACTGCTTAAAAAACCTGGCCTTGATCAAACTGTTCTGGCTAATTATCGGCCTATTTCGAAGC
>NW_015128997.1:0-264 GCF_001443285.1 Poecilia latipinna | reverse complement strand
ATTAATTATCGGGCTTTAAAGTCCAAGCATGCGCCTAGGATCATCAAAGAAAAGTGACCCTCTTTGATGAGGATCAATGGTCCAGAAAACATGCACACACTCCTCACATGCAAGGACAGGCTAAAATGAACCTAATTGTTGTCCCCGTCTCAAAAAAAAAACACATTTTCCAATGACTGTTTTTTTTTTTTTTTTTTTTTTGTCCCCTTACCTCCCCCCCCTGGGCCCTCCACCCCCCCCCCCTGTAGATTTTTACAAGAGGGG
>NW_015128996.1:0-264 GCF_001443285.1 Poecilia latipinna | reverse complement strand
TGTTAGGTTCTGTGTTTTGAGTTCGAGTTTCTGTCTAGTCCTGTTTTCCCCTGAGTCTCTGTTGTCTTGATTGATCCCAGCTGTGTGTCGTTCCTGTGATTACCTTCCCTGTGTATTTAACCCCACCTGTTGTCTTTGTCTGTGTCGGATCCTCGTCGTGTATCACCCTCGTCTAACGTCTGTTTCCCTGTGGACTCTTTATCATTAAATTAATCATTTTCACCTTCATCCTGGCCTGCCTGCGTCTCATCTCACCTCACCAAA
>NW_015128995.1:0-264 GCF_001443285.1 Poecilia latipinna | reverse complement strand
CTTGAATATATGTTTATGGAGTTACGTATTTTTTACGGTAATGAAGTGATTTTTATATTACAGTCAGCAAACCGTAACTATTTTACCATTTTTTACCGTAAATTTACTGACTTATTTTGCAGTGGTGACTGACGGTGATTCCATGTATTTTCTACGGTAATAAAATGTTTTGGATATTACCAGGGGTGAAAGTAGTATTAAATTCTTGGCGGTACTATTTGGAGTTTCTGTGCTGATTAATTTATTTGCAAAGCGATAAAAGCT
>NW_015128994.1:0-264 GCF_001443285.1 Poecilia latipinna | reverse complement strand
AAAATTTGCAACAAACTGACAATTATGCTTTAGTGCAGTGGTCCCCAACCTTTTTATTACCACGGACCGGTGAAGACTTGGAAAATTTTGCTGCGGCCCGGGGGGAGGGGGGAGGGGTGAACCGTCAGATAAGGCTTCTGCATGTTGGGTAATTTGGGTAAACAAATATTTTTATTTGAAAAATGTTATTTTTTGAATGTGAGGTAAAACATTCATTCATCATTCAAAAAATAACATTTTTCAAATAAAAATATTTGAAAAATG
>NW_015128993.1:0-264 GCF_001443285.1 Poecilia latipinna | reverse complement strand
GTTCTGGGTTCGATTCCCGGCCCCGGTCTTTCTGCATGGAGTTTGCATGTTCTCCCTGTGCATGTGTGGGTTTTCTCCGGGTACTCCGGTTTCCTCCCACAGTCCAAAAACATGACTGTTAGGTTAATTGGTCTGTCTAAATTGCCCCTAGGTTTGTGTGTGTGTGCGCATAGTTGTGTGTCTGTGTTGTCCTGCGACAGACTGGCGACCTGTCCAGGATGTACCCCGCCTCTCGCCCGGAACGTTAGCTGGAGATAGGCACCA
>NW_015128992.1:0-264 GCF_001443285.1 Poecilia latipinna | reverse complement strand
ATATAGTTAGCATTGAAAACAATTTAATGACTTATTTTTGTCATAACTTGTTGTGTATGGTGAACTGACAACTCCTCTGATTGTTGGACTTCTTAATACGCAGGGATGGTACTAACTGCATGTATGCTATTCTGACAGCGTATGGTCCTATTAGATAATAGAACGACTCTCAGTGACACTCCTGTCCTATCTAATAAGTAAAGAGACGAGCAGATGAATCGTACTGTTCCTGAATGTCACATCAATATATTGCACTTTTGGACA
>NW_015128991.1:0-264 GCF_001443285.1 Poecilia latipinna | reverse complement strand
CGAGTCCGCTCCGTCCGAGCTTCCAGCCGGCCGGCCCCTCGGCCGGCCATCCGGAACCACCAACCGGCCCCACGGGCCCGAGCGCCTCCTGCTGCGGTGGCGGGAACCACCGGACCCGCCTCCACGTCTCGGCTTCCCGCGCCGGAGACCGCCGGACCCGCCTCCGGGACTCCGGTTTCTGTGCCGGAGACGCCGCCCGCCGGACCCGCCTCCGGGACTCCGGTTTCTGCGCCGGAGACGCCGCCCGCCGGACCCGCCTCCGGG
>NW_015128989.1:0-264 GCF_001443285.1 Poecilia latipinna | reverse complement strand
CAACAGTAGCACGCCATTGGTTGAAACTTTCCAACACACACTGATGAAGATGAGAAGGTATAAAAAAGGTTGATGTTAAGACTTCAGAGAGATTTTTTGTGACAAGACAATGACAATGAAGATTTTGTACTGAAGAAACTGTAACGAGGAATCCGTGGAAGTGTAATAAATCTCCAGCTCGTCTATGGCCTAGCAGCAAGAACTACGTCTCTGTGCATTATTTCTTTTACTTAGATATTTAAGAGTATAGCCACCTTTCAAATC
>NW_015128988.1:0-264 GCF_001443285.1 Poecilia latipinna | reverse complement strand
GACAAGAATCCGACAAGAGACAAGGACAACAGGTGGGTTTAAATACACACGGGGTAATCAAGGGGATGAGACACCTGGGAAACAATCAACGGGGAAGACGCAGAGACAGAGACACGGAGCAAACTGAACACAAAAAACTCCAAAAAACAAATACACAGAAACACGATCATGACACACAGGGTTTTGAAGATTTAAAAAAAAAGAAAAAAAAAAAAAAGAAAATTTTACCTAAATTTATATTCAGCCCCACTGAGTCAATAAAAC
>NW_015128987.1:0-264 GCF_001443285.1 Poecilia latipinna | reverse complement strand
AGACACGTGTGTTCATCTGCTCTACCGCTAGCAAACAACCCTACTGATTAAATAACATAAAAGTCAAGCAGTTCCCTAAAAGTCCAACAGATGGGAGCAATGCGCCATGCAAAACAAAACACCCACAGTTTACAGGACACACTTCCTGCTAAAGAGCCCCCTGGTGGTTGAAGAAAAATCCACATATAAACCGGAAAATACAATAAATGAAAAGAAAATCTGAATGCTCTCTGGTATTGTTCAGGGGGCCGGACCAAATGTGGA
>NW_015128986.1:0-264 GCF_001443285.1 Poecilia latipinna | reverse complement strand
AACATATTAATTTATCATAAAGGCTCGTTTAGAAGTATTAGCTGCTACTTACAGGCATCGCTTTGAAGAATTCAACCTGCAATGTGGCGTTCATAACAGACACGTGTTCATCTGCTCTACCGCTAGCAAACCATACTGATTAAATAACGTAAAAGTCAAGCAGTTCCCTAAAAGTCCAACAGATGGTAGCAATGCGCCATGCAAAACAAAACACCCACAGTTTACAGGACACACTTCCTGCTGAAGAGCCCCCCTGGTGGTTGA
>NW_015128985.1:0-264 GCF_001443285.1 Poecilia latipinna | reverse complement strand
CATGAAACTTTTTCTATTTGTCTTAATAGGTGCACTCTGTGTATAAAATGAAAATGGTTCATTTTACACACTTGCAGCCCCCCCTAGGTCCATTTGTTACAGACGTACTGTTATGGGTCAATTTGACCCGCCATACAAGTTGAAGGGTAAAAAGGTTAAAACAATGTCCAATTCTATTTGTTTCCTTGCACCTATCACCACACACACAAACACCACACCACACATGCATGCACACACACACATACACACACACACACCACACAC
>NW_015128984.1:0-264 GCF_001443285.1 Poecilia latipinna | reverse complement strand
GAACAAAGAACCCCGATCCTCCTACCTGGTGTCTTTTTATTCTTCTCAGCAACTACTCAATTCTTTCAATTCCGCTTTTTGGTCGTGTACATGTCAGCAGCCCACACATCTGCGTCTTGGTTGGCCTCAACCCTCAGATGAACTCCCTTGTTTTTTAGAACTGTACTTTCTGAAGTTCTCTGTTTGCCCTCTGCACCTGTTTCCTTCATGCATCTCAAAAATCTCACTTCCTGTCTCTGCTTGGACAGATGATCTCATATCCAT
>NW_015128983.1:0-264 GCF_001443285.1 Poecilia latipinna | reverse complement strand
TGTCTTCAAGTTCTTCTTCGACTAGTAATAAAACATCATGGGATATGTACTCCATTTTCCGAAGACAGTGGCAACACTTACGGCTAGCCCCGAAAACAGTGGCATAATGGCAGGGGTCAGCGGAAGTGCCAGTACGAAGTGCCGAAGTCAGCCGAAGTCAGTGGCAACACTGGCAGCTAGTCCCGAAAAAAGTTGCACTTGTGGCGCGTAATGACACCTGCCACCGGAAGTGCCATTAGTAGGTGCGGTGTCACGATTTGCGCC
>NW_015128982.1:0-264 GCF_001443285.1 Poecilia latipinna | reverse complement strand
TGGACTTGGTTTTCCCTCGCCCGGACGCGGGTCACCGGGGCCCCCCTCTGGAGCAAGGCCTGGAGGTGGGGCACGATGGCGAGCGCCTGGTGGCCGGGCTTGCACCCACGGAGCCCGGCCGGGCTCAGCCCAAAGAGAAGACGTGGGTCCCCCTTCCAACGGGCTCACCACCTGTAGGAGGGGCCAAACAGGTCGGGTGCATTGTGCTACGGGCAGCAGCCGAAGGAGGGGACCCTGGCGGTCTGATCCCCGGCTTCAGAAGCT
>NW_015128981.1:0-264 GCF_001443285.1 Poecilia latipinna | reverse complement strand
TAGCTAATCTACCACAGCATTATTGATTAGCTAAACATTAGGCCTAAAACGTACTACAGCAACCGACTGAATGTTCTGTGTGCAAAATTCTTGAATGTTTTTTGGTGTTAAATCCTAAAACATGAAGTGGCATTGTTGTCAGTTGCTATGGCAACGAGTCTGCGTAGCTTAACGAATACAGATAACTTTGCTGTGGATCATAGCACGAAATCAATATCTACATTTCTAAGTTTCACTGAGTTAACGCGGCTATGGATGACATGT
>NW_015128980.1:0-265 GCF_001443285.1 Poecilia latipinna | reverse complement strand
TATGAAATGGAAGGGACCGGATCAATGCAAGAGTGATGAAAGCAGTCATGGCAGCATCTTGGTCTTTCCCTTTCTATATAAAGGAAAGCCATACCTTTCACTTGAACTAGCTTTTATTGAATTGCTTAAAGTTTTGTCAAATTTGTACAGGCCCCAAAGGGGTTTACCAGGACATGTCTGTGTAACACAGGTTCTGGGTCTCTGAATGAGCCATCGCTCTGCTGTACTGACATCAAGTATCTGACAGGGAGGTGAATTTCTTCTT
>NW_015128979.1:0-265 GCF_001443285.1 Poecilia latipinna | reverse complement strand
TTCAAAAATAAAATCAACACTTCAGAAATAAATAAGGGTTCAAAAATAAAATCAACACTTAAAAATAAATAAGGTTTCAAAAATAAAATCAACACTTCAAAATAAAATCAGCACTTCAAAATAAATAAGGTTTCAAAAATAAAATCAACACTTTACAATAACAAAATAAATAAGGTTTCAAAAATAAAATCAACACTTCAATATAAATAAGGGTTCAATAATAACATCAACACTTTACAATTAAAAATGGCTCAAAAATCAATAC
>NW_015128978.1:0-265 GCF_001443285.1 Poecilia latipinna | reverse complement strand
TCTAAATGGATTATTATGGATAATTACATTTTTTTACATTATCGGTTGATTTTTAGTAATATTTCTCATCCGAATTACATTTTTAAGATATCAATTGTTTTCTAACACAATTTATTGATGAAATGTTACAAACATCGGTTACTGTAAATGTAGCAGTCCACATTGATTAATTGATTAATGTTATGGACATGTGAAGTGCATGTTACCGTCATCATTGTTCCAAATTTAGGGCTTG
Organism: Poecilia latipinna; assembly: GCF_001443285.1. Classification (NCBI taxonomy): domain Eukaryota; kingdom Metazoa; phylum Chordata; class Actinopteri; order Cyprinodontiformes; family Poeciliidae; genus Poecilia; species Poecilia latipinna. The sequence continues at coordinate 30 of NW_015128978.1, read as the reverse complement.
AACTTCTGTTTTGTGGAAACCCGAGAATGC
>NW_015128977.1:0-265 GCF_001443285.1 Poecilia latipinna | reverse complement strand
GAGGTCAGAACCGCCATGAGGTCAGAACCGCCATGAGGCCAGGATGGACTGAGAACCGCAATGAGGTCAGAACCGCCATGAGGTCAGAACCACCATGAGGCCAGGATGGACTGAGAACCGCCACGAGGTCAGAACCGCCATGAGGTCAGAACCGCCACGAGGCCAGGATGGACTGAGAACCGCCATGAGGTCAGAACGGACACGGTCCTGACCTCATGGACCGTGAGGTCAGGACCCGGGTCCTGAATTAGGGCCCGGGTAGAGA
>NW_015128976.1:0-265 GCF_001443285.1 Poecilia latipinna | reverse complement strand
ATGTAGCTGAGTTAATTTTAATTTTTTATTTTTTTGATGAACCTTCTCAAAACACCTTGTTGAATTTACATGATTGCTGTCACCTTTGCACTTATTTCTGTTTTATACTGTTTTATTTTGGATCCTAATGTGGCCCCAAATCCATCCCCATATTAGTTTTTCCTTGGTTTTTGAATTGTATTTTATTTTGGTGGAGAAGCTTTTATTTTCTTGTTTCCTGTCTCCGTGTCACATCCTGTGTGTTCCCGCTGCCCTCCTCAGTTCG
>NW_015128975.1:0-265 GCF_001443285.1 Poecilia latipinna | reverse complement strand
CAAAATGGGCCCAAAAGAAATCAACTAAGGCAAACATAACTCAAGATAACAAACCAAAAACTGACCTCACACAATGAACACACAGGGGAATTTATACAAACAGGCTAGCCTACACAAACGAGGAGGGGAAGGAAACAAAGACAAATAATATATAAACATAAATGACTAATTGTAAACTAAAAAAAAACACAACTATGAAACCAAAATAACCTAATACCAAAAAGGTTTTAGCAATTATGCCATTAGTGGAGAGAGGCAGATTCTT
>NW_015128974.1:0-265 GCF_001443285.1 Poecilia latipinna | reverse complement strand
GAAAGATATTAGTCATAAAAACAGAAATTATCTCAACTTTAGCCTATTTAGCATCAATGTTTCCGCTACCTTACAAGATAATGACTTCAATACGGAAAATGATGTTTTGTTTCCTATGGGGAAGTCAACAAGAAAAATTAAAGAGAGACATCATGTATAGACCTGTGAGCAAAGGAGGGAGAAACGTACCGAACATAGAGATGAAATTAAAGTGGTGTTTATAACACCTATTTTAAGAGCATGTTTAAATGTGTGCCCTGAGCCC
>NW_015128973.1:0-265 GCF_001443285.1 Poecilia latipinna | reverse complement strand
TAGCAGCTCATATCTACTAGACAGAGAGAGACAACACTCCTTACAGTTCCACATCCCCACGCAAATAAAGACAAATAAAACTGACTTGCCAAATACAAGTTTAGCTGAACCCTAGCTTTATAAGCGCTCTAACACTAGATTCAGTCATTTTGAGATCTGGCAAAACTTACCATTAGCCACTGAAATCTAAAACTTGATGGCCGATGACCCCCTTCACCAGTGCTTATGTAGGTGGATAACAGACAGGTGATGTTCTGAAAGAGAT
>NW_015128972.1:0-265 GCF_001443285.1 Poecilia latipinna | reverse complement strand
GACCGGAGGCTCGCTTGACCAGATCCATCGCTCTGCCGTAGATACAGCTGTGAATCTCGCGGGGCAGGTTGGAGGAGACGCTTTAATGACACGACTCCAGATCACATTAAGGCCCGATTGAGGAACAGGTTTTGTTCTTTGTTTCAATGTAGAGTATTTAATTATGCTGTATAATAATTGTAAAAACTAAAGGTAACTACTTCGCGGATTTCACTTATCGCGGGTTATTTTCGGAACGCAACCACCACGAAAAACTAGGGATCAC
>NW_015128971.1:0-265 GCF_001443285.1 Poecilia latipinna | reverse complement strand
GGGTTTTAACAAAGTTTCTTGTACACAAAAACAATCTCTGGAGCTTATTCTAATTTATCAATAAAATGCTTTAATTCTTGTCCATTTGATATTAAACTTCTTGTCAAGCAATATGATCGTGCTTGAAGAAGCAAGACCATATTGTTGTTATCCTATCCAAGCTGTCTCCTGACTGGCCTGAGGACTGAGGTCATCCCTCACTTCCTCTCATGTCAATTCATTAATGTTAAGATGATTTGCTGCTGCTTTCACAATTACTTGAATT
>NW_015128970.1:0-265 GCF_001443285.1 Poecilia latipinna | reverse complement strand
ACTTAAAACCCACCTGTTTACAGTTGCTTATGGCAATTGATGCCTTCTATGTATTTGCGAGTGACTGGGAGTCATTGCGCGTATATAAAACCCTGTAAATTCTAGACTAACAGGTAACCAATTAATGCACAAAATCCGCGTAGGACAGCGAAAGTCCTAGCGCAAAATTTTCGCGAAACAGGCGGACGGAGCCTGGTGCTGCAAGGCTGGAGGCCTTGTCCTGTTAGGCTGTGATTTTATCTTTTCTTTTTATCTTTTTATTACT
>NW_015128969.1:0-265 GCF_001443285.1 Poecilia latipinna | reverse complement strand
AGGTTCAGCGTGAGGCGTTCAGGTTCAGCGTGAGGCGTTCAGGTTCGGCGTGAGGCGTTCAGGTTCAGAGTGAGGCGTTCAGGTTCGGCGTGAGAGGTTCAGCGTGAGGCGTTGAGGTTCGGCGTGAGGCGTTCAGGTTCGGCGTGAGGCGTTGAGGTTCAGAGTGACGCGTTCAGGTTCAGAGTGAGGCGTTCAGGTTCGGCGTGAGGCGTTGAGGTTCAGAGTGACGCGTTCAGGTTCAGCGTGAGGCGTTCAGGTTCAGCGT
>NW_015128968.1:0-265 GCF_001443285.1 Poecilia latipinna | reverse complement strand
GACATAACCTGGAAGCTTTTGAAAAACAAAATCCATAAAATTAATATTTCATTGAAATATGAATAAAAATATCAGTTTGTGACTGAAGCAAAACCAGGAACAAGTCTGGGTTATTTACAGGTTCAGAAACTGGATTCAAAGCTTTTTAATGATGACAAAGAATTAAAAAAAAGAAATATAAATTAAATAAGTTCATTTGAATGTTGGAAGTCAGGAAACCAAATTTGAACATTTATATTTCACTAAGAACAAATAATTTTATCCC
>NW_015128967.1:0-265 GCF_001443285.1 Poecilia latipinna | reverse complement strand
TTTCAGAGTATACAATCTTGTAATAACACAATAAAATCAAATTAAAATCAATCATAACCTATCTTCATTTCTATCCCTATCATGTGTCGCTAGTTTAACTAAGCGAGGCTCTTGGGGGGCAGTTCAACTCGCACCCGATGGCAATTGATCTCGGCAGTTGAAATCTTCAGATGTCCTTGGTCAGAGTCTCTGTCCAGACGGGGCAAAGTCCTCTTTCAGAATAGAAGCAAAGCAGAACTGTCCGTTGTCCTTCAAACGCACAGAA
>NW_015128966.1:0-265 GCF_001443285.1 Poecilia latipinna | reverse complement strand
TGAAACAAGTAGCAACAGTTATGAAGATGTCTTTTAGTGTTATTACAGTGTTAAATGCTATGCTAACAGAGTAACTGATATAAAGTCTTACCTCAAGTGAAGTGGAACACACTGGACTACTTATATCTACCATCATAGCTGTAGAACATTAGAACATTTGTACATTAGAATAAAACAAAAAATAACTTGTTCTAAGATAACAGAGGGTTTAATATCTGGTCAGTATATTGTAAACAGAATTACTTATTATTTTACTTAAGAAAAT
>NW_015128965.1:0-265 GCF_001443285.1 Poecilia latipinna | reverse complement strand
TAAATGAATAAATATTTTAAGAAGATTTATTTGTAAAAATGGTGAGCTAATTGTGAATTTGACACATTGTTGAATTTTACATCCCTGAAACAGATGTTCTGAACAATGATTGCTTTATTCACCATCCATTTTCTAACATCCTGGTCCCTAATGGGTCGGGAGGCGGGGTCACCTGGACAGGTCGCAGTTATTGCGTTATCATATTAATATATCTGATTTTGTCTACAGATGAATCATAATGTAGGTGTCGTTCCGCTGCACAGAC
>NW_015128964.1:0-265 GCF_001443285.1 Poecilia latipinna | reverse complement strand
CGGGAGAGCCAACTGTGTCATGCGTCATGGGAAAAAGGTCAAAGGTAACAAGGTGACCGTAGGGCTTATTATGTTGTACAAAATAATAATAATAATAATAATAATAATAATAATAATAATAATTTTAGTACATGTTATTAAATGTCAGAAGAGGGCTTAGAAAATAATACAAAAAATAAAAAAATTGACCAAAAGGACACTTGGGGGCAAGGAGCAATAGGGGCAGGTGCTCTAGCACCTCCAGCTCCCCCCCTCTGCACGTGCC
>NW_015128963.1:0-265 GCF_001443285.1 Poecilia latipinna | reverse complement strand
TCCATCCATCCATCCATCCATCCAACCATCCATCCATCCATCCATCCATCCAACCATCCATCCATCCATCCATCCAATCAACCAACCATCCATCCATCCATCCATCCAACCAACCATCCATCCAACCATCCATCCAACCATCCATCCATCCATCCAATCAACCAACCAACCAACCAACCAACCAACCATCCATCCATCATTCATCCATTCATTCATTCAACCATCCATCCATACATCAACCATACTTCCAATCAAACATCTGTCC
>NW_015128962.1:0-265 GCF_001443285.1 Poecilia latipinna | reverse complement strand
CTTCATCTCTTCCATTGGCCAGCTAATTATTCCGGCAGGGTATCTGATTACTGGTAAGGCATAGCTGTTTATTGCACGGATCTTGTTCTTGCCATTGAGCTGGCTTCTCAGGACTTGCCTTATTCGTTGGAGGTATTTGGCTGTGGCTCCTTTCCTTGTGACCTCATGGCTCCTTTCCTTGTGACCTCATCGAGGTTGCCATTTGCTTGTGGTATTCCCAGGTACTTGTAGCTGTGCTCTATGTCTGCTATTGTTCCTTCTGGTA
>NW_015128961.1:0-265 GCF_001443285.1 Poecilia latipinna | reverse complement strand
AAAAAGCATTAATCAGCTTGCTAATCAGTGCCAGCAATAAGTTAGCCAAACAGAACCAGCATTAATAAGCTAGCCAATCAGAAAACAGACTTAATCAGTTAGCCAATCAGAGCGAACATAAATCTGCTAGCTCGTCAGTAAAAGCATCAATCAACTAGCCAATCAGTGCCAGCAATAAGCTAGCCAAACAGACCCAACATTAATTAGCCAGCCAATCAAAAAAAAGAATCAGCTAGCTAATCAGAGCGAGCATTAATCAGCTAGC
>NW_015128960.1:0-265 GCF_001443285.1 Poecilia latipinna | reverse complement strand
TTATATTTAAGTATGTTTAAAGTTCCATCCATCCATCCATTTTCTTTACACCCTTGTCCCTTAGTGGGGTCAGGAGGGTTGTCTAACTGTTAATGAGAGAAGCGATGTGAACACTGGACAGATCCAAAGAAATATTTCAGAGATTTTTCGGAGAGTTCTTACTTGAAGGCGGAGTTGGATCATGAAGTGCAATTCAGTAAATAATGACACTTTTAATGTAAAGTTGCTTTAAAAGTTGGATTAAAGGTCCATTAAAAGTGCCAAC
>NW_015128959.1:0-265 GCF_001443285.1 Poecilia latipinna | reverse complement strand
TTTTGGTCTTTCTTTCCTTTCTGGATGTTCTTCACTGTCAGGTACAGTTGAGTCTTTACTGTCTTTGTAGGACACAACTAGCAGAGTTAATAGTTTCTATTTATTTTGGCTCCAATTGATCAAATCAATATTTTTATCAGAGGGATATTGGACTATTTTTCGCTCCATGCTAGTAACAAATCATTATAAATGATTTGAACAGTTCACTCATTTTAATTTCTTCAGTATTTTCACTTGTTAACAAAGTTGAAATCTGCATCCAGAC
>NW_015128958.1:0-265 GCF_001443285.1 Poecilia latipinna | reverse complement strand
CTCACAGTTTTTACCAAATTCTGTAGCTTTCGGTGCACTTGTAAATCTGCTCCTCAGTCGCATCTTTTCGGGGTTGGTACTGCCTCTAGTGGCGTGGGGGTGGTAACACAACTAATATAATTATATTACTAAATCAGANTACCNCAAAGTCTCCATTATTTATTATTAAATTATCATTCTCTTAAGAATGTAGAGCTAATTAAATGATTTAAACAAGACCTTAAAGTGGTTCCAGTTTCTCTTGATGGCCAACCTGTTGAAACTG
>NW_015128957.1:0-266 GCF_001443285.1 Poecilia latipinna | reverse complement strand
ACATCTTCATAACTGTTGCTATACTTTTTCACTTTACTTGAGGTAAGTTATTAATCACATTGTAATAACACTTTATGACATATTCATAACTGGTGCTACTTGTTCCACTTGATGTAAAAGAAATTGTTATTGACTCTGTTATTAAATCATTTGAAAGTGTAATAAAGCTTAATGAAATCTTTATTGTTGGTCCTACTTGTTTCACTTTATTTCAGGTAGTGGGAATATTAATTGCTGTTTTGTTAAAGCTTTTGATACTGTAATAA
>NW_015128956.1:0-266 GCF_001443285.1 Poecilia latipinna | reverse complement strand
TGTTGAAAATGGATCAAAAATGTGCCGCACACGGAGCAGAAAATCAGCCAACACAAGCAATCAGACTTTACTTATTTTATTCTTTTTTAGCGCTAAAAAAGGAGACGCTTACCCTTACAGACTAGGTGTGAATGTGACCGAGTCTATACAGCATCTCATCAAAAACGGGAAGATTCGTTTACTATACTACGGATGCACCTGGTGGTCATCTGATGTCTTACGTCATTTGCATCAACTAAGTTTCTATTTCCTGGGAGACGGGAGTC
>NW_015128955.1:0-266 GCF_001443285.1 Poecilia latipinna | reverse complement strand
TAGACGCTACCTTCTCCATAATGTGATATTTGATATCGTTCTTATCAAACTTACTTATAAAGCTTATGAACGTTAATCTTCTTACCTCGTATAAAGTGTTTGCTGTAAATCCATGGTTACACCAAGAGCTGCCAGTCATTATGATTGACGGCTGCTATCCATTGCTGCATCTTTCCACGTTAAAATAAAATGACAAACTTGGTTTTGTCCCTTGTCTGTCTGTGCAGCTGACTGCGCAGCACCTTGTGACCATTTTACTGCGAAAT
>NW_015128954.1:0-266 GCF_001443285.1 Poecilia latipinna | reverse complement strand
CTAGAACCCGACGGACCCACCGGTGGGTCCAGCTGCCACGTGACCTCGGCTCGCTCTGTAAACAAAGGCTCCACGTGCCTTTAAAATTTATTTTTTTTATTATCCGCTAAAAGAGGCTTTAATGTTTCAAAAACTATTCCGCATAAAGGTTTTGCCCAAAATGTTAAGATTTTAGAGCTATTTAAAAACAGCTGATGAGATATGAAGATATAGTTATACCCCCTGAGGGTGTTGGACAAGGTTGTCCACCTTACAAACTATACTTT
>NW_015128953.1:0-266 GCF_001443285.1 Poecilia latipinna | reverse complement strand
CTGTGAGGGGGAGTTAAAAAGAGTTTTGGAGTCTGACCTCCACTGTCCTGTGTGTGTGTTTCAGAGAGAAATCTTAGTGATGCTGCGAGTTCCTCAGATTAAAGTTTTTTCATTTTTTTTAATTTATGTCGTCATTTTTACACAGAATCCCAATAAAAGTAATAGCTCACTTCTCGGCATCGAGCCGCACGATTTGATACCACTTTTGTGGGGGTACACGCAGGGCTCCGAGCCGCATTAACGGTGATGGAAGAATAATAAATAAT
>NW_015128952.1:0-266 GCF_001443285.1 Poecilia latipinna | reverse complement strand
GCCCAAGGCCTTTTCCTTTGGGTCTCTAACATCCATGTTTTGGACTCTTAATTGGTGCTGATTGGAAGTGGAGGCAGCTGGCCAGTGTCTCCAGATGACATCAGATCCACCTTACGATGCACCACTTTCTCTGACTAAGCAGCTCATTCTTTCCTTCTCCCTTTCTTCCCAACCAGTTATGATTTTTGTTAAATAAATTCCCTTTTAAGTTATCTCTGGCGTTGCTTCCCTTTCATTTGTTATGGTTTAAGAGCCGGACCATAACA
>NW_015128951.1:0-266 GCF_001443285.1 Poecilia latipinna | reverse complement strand
AGAACTACCATAGAGAATGAATGGGAAAAGTTAAGAGAGTTAAGCTTAACTATTTTCGCTCCCCGCGCGGGAGACCGGGGTTCGATTCCCCGACGGGGAGCTTATTAGGATACCTGGTTAAATTTTGGCCAATGTTGTCGACTTCAGTGCAATAATAGTTTTGTCATTATAAAATCAGATGCCGTGGAAATTTCTGAAACCCCAAGAGCGGGTGTGGTTGGGGCAGAACAGGTCCTCGTTAGTATAGTGGTCAGTATCCCCGCCTG
>NW_015128950.1:0-266 GCF_001443285.1 Poecilia latipinna | reverse complement strand
AGATTGTCGCTGGTGATTTCGTAACCGATCATCCTGCAGTGTGATTTAGATCGTCGTGGTCGCTCCGATCTAAATCAGGGGTTTTCCCCGACTGGGAGCTTAACGCTGAATGTGACAGGTAGCCAATCAGAAAGCCGGATTCTCCTCCTGATTTCTGAGGGGAAATTACGGAGGGGAATCCCAAACAGCTGACACGGCGCTACCCGAAGTCCAGCTGACATCGGAGATGATATGTGGAAACAACATTAATATTTATTTATTTCGTG
>NW_015128949.1:0-266 GCF_001443285.1 Poecilia latipinna | reverse complement strand
GAGATCGACTCAAAACCTTCCGCGATCGACATGTTGCACCGCTGCTCTAGTAAAGCACGAACAGTTCAGAAACAATATGAAATGGGGAAAAAGTTATTTATTAAATGATTAAGTCGTGTTTTAGATTGTTCTTGAAAAACTAATCAGTCACAGCTGATTAGTGGCTGCACAGTGAACCCATTGGTTTTTTACAGCAGACAGCCGCTCCCCTCTCTTGCAGGTACTGCGTCCCCCCACTAAGTCTTTTAGAGGTACGCAGTACCCGA
>NW_015128948.1:0-266 GCF_001443285.1 Poecilia latipinna | reverse complement strand
GTTGGTGACAAGCTTTACCCAGAATGCACCTGGAGCCAATAAGGACGATTCATTTGTAGTTTTCAGTTCTCATCAGATGTTATAAGGAAAATTTGGATCCCTGAAGGCATGTTCTGCCTCCCATGTGGTCCCCTTCTAGGTCCAGGCTGGGGGCATGCTGCAACTCTCACCCTGCCTGTAGCTCCTTCCCTGAAGTGATGTCACAAATATGTTATAATTGTGGGAGGAACTGTCTGATATTGATTTCTAAATCAACACCAGACTGA
>NW_015128947.1:0-266 GCF_001443285.1 Poecilia latipinna | reverse complement strand
AATACATTGAAGTTTGTAACTGGAATATGACAAAGCATGTCCAACTATTTAACTAGAAAATGTGGAATGAAATAAAGAGTGTAGAAAAGTAATTGTTGGGGTAACGTTGACCTAATTAAAGCCTGGGTTGAGGGTGAATTAGTTGGAAATAACAGATGTTCTAAAAAAAAAAAAAAAAAAAAAAAAAAAAAAAAAAATATTTTGGGTTTTTTTGGGATATTTTAAGAAAAGTTTCTTTTATCAACACATCCTTAACAAAAAACCAC
>NW_015128946.1:0-266 GCF_001443285.1 Poecilia latipinna | reverse complement strand
TTCTTCTTCTTCTTCTTCTTCTTGTCGGTTTTATGGCGGTTGGCAAGAAACTTTTAGTAGCATTACCGCCACTTACTGGGATGGAGTGTGGTTCATGATGGTTTAAATATTTGTCCTCACATATATTCTACCATAAATTCTATCTAACATACACATTCACACTTAACACATACATACTTGTGCACAACTTTGTATATTATGCCTTCATTCACAAACACACTATAATTAAATTCTATGAAATAATTTCGTTTTCTTAAGAAATCGAA
>NW_015128945.1:0-266 GCF_001443285.1 Poecilia latipinna | reverse complement strand
GGTGCCTCCTTATCAACCGGAATACTCCCTACCTTAGAAACTGTCTGTGTGCAGTAAAATATTGTCTCTGCTGTCTTCCTTACCTATCCTCCTTCTTTTTGCTTGATAATAAAAGACAAGCTGTAACCAAAGGTCTTCAGAACGCTCAGTGAACGGCTCAGAGGAGCAGTTTGCCGAGGCTTCTCCTTTTGCAAAAGCTTGGTCATAAAATTCATATACGTTGTCTGTGGTTCTTTTAATGAAGGTTCAAGGAAAATACCCATCAA
>NW_015128944.1:0-266 GCF_001443285.1 Poecilia latipinna | reverse complement strand
GGCCTCCTCGGTACCCATAAATCAAGAGGCGAGTAACTTTAATCTAAAATTTCATTTAGTAGTCCTTGTCAGGTGGTAAAAGGAAGGGGGATAATGCAGCGGTGTTTAATGATAATTGGTGTTTGGTTAATAAATTCTGCAAGTTCAGATTGTGTTCTCGCAGTGGCGGGAATGCTAGCATCAGCAGTGTAACTAAACCTCAAATTGATTAACTTGCATGAACCAGACGCTCACAAAGATGGCACCGGTCCAAATCAAAAAAAAAA
>NW_015128943.1:0-266 GCF_001443285.1 Poecilia latipinna | reverse complement strand
ACAGAATTTCAGTTTTGGGTTGACAAAATATTGGTAAATTTGACATAAACTGTTAAATTATGGAAAATATTTTGATGGAAATTCTGGAAGAAAAAAAACACAGAAAATGTCCTGGTAACTTTTTGCAGGATATTTTCAGTTTTTTTACAGAATTTCCCTCAAAAATTTCCTGTAATTTAACAGTATTTTAGTTCACATTTTTTCCGTAAAAAAACTGGAAAATGTCCTGGTAATTTTTTGCCAGTACATTTTCTGGTTTTTTTACG
>NW_015128942.1:0-267 GCF_001443285.1 Poecilia latipinna | reverse complement strand
AATTAACTTTCTCAAGAAATAACTCTTAGTTCCTGTGCCACACAGGTATGGCTGTCTGTCTGGGAGCCACACCATCACTGCAGGGGATGAAGTAGGAGCTGGTCTCCAGACAATCAGGACTCAGCTTCAGACACACAAAGCAGAACTCCACCTGGCAGCGAGGACAGATGATGTTCTTGCAGCCCGTCTTGTCGTGCTCCACCTTATGTCCGCAGGTGGGACAGGCCCTGATGGAGGGACAGTTTTTGACCCCGTCCACCTCAGGGA
>NW_015128941.1:0-267 GCF_001443285.1 Poecilia latipinna | reverse complement strand
ATCAACAGGGAAGACAGATTCACAGGGGAAACTGGACTAACACAGAAAAAACTACACAGAAAACACAGATCCTAACAGAAACTTGCTCTAGAAAATAGCCATCATAGAGTCTCCACCCAACCAGAGGTCCCCCTGCAAAGAGAAGGCTCCCTACAAACAGTGGAGACCAAGGATAGACAGACCTCCAATCAACCAGGGAGGTCTGAAGAAAGACAGACCTCCAATCAACCAGGGAGGTCTGAAGAAAGACAGACCTCCAATCAACCA
>NW_015128940.1:0-267 GCF_001443285.1 Poecilia latipinna | reverse complement strand
AAGCTTATTAATAAATAAATTGATTTAACACCAGGTTTTAGTTGTCTAAAACGTAACTTTTTAACTCAGCTGGTGAATGTTGATTCCTGCTCCCCCTTCCGCACTTACCTGGCCCTTCCCACCCACACAAGGTGTGAATATTCACACGGTGAAAATATTAACACAAAAACTACTTACCTAATTTTCTTGGGGAATATTTCATCTGGTTCTTTCTCCTTGGTCAAACAGGGACTTCTTTCTCTGGTTTCTGGTCCTTATTATCATCCT
>NW_015128939.1:0-267 GCF_001443285.1 Poecilia latipinna | reverse complement strand
AAATTCCCCATTTTTGTCTGAATGGACTCTAGGGGCAATTATTTAGTAAAAAAAAAAAAAAAAAAAAAAAAAAAACCTTTGAAAAACTAAAAATTTAAGTTTAATTGTGTAGCACATTTCAGCAGCAGAGCAATTCAAAGTGCTTTACATGAAAAAAAACATGAAACAATAAACAACCAAGAAACATTAATTGCAGTGGTCTAGTGAAGAAAAGAAATGGATGGTTAAAAACAGAGTACAATTAAAGGAGCAGTATGATGTAAAATT
>NW_015128938.1:0-267 GCF_001443285.1 Poecilia latipinna | reverse complement strand
CTGCATTTTTGCCAAATTTTGGCATTCTTTAATGTTGTACCTTGAAACAACATTAAAGAAGCCAAATTTTAAAGTCAGAATATTTATTCAGTGGTTAACACAATGAGTTGGTAATCCTCTAAAATGAATAGAACTCATACAATGAATTAATATTTAGGCTGATCAGGGCCTAAAAAACAGTTTCCAACCCACAGCTATTGTTGCCCTGAATACTGCTAATCCATCCATCCATTTTCTAACAGGAGGGTTGCTGGTGTCCATCTCCAG
>NW_015128937.1:0-267 GCF_001443285.1 Poecilia latipinna | reverse complement strand
CCTGGTTCCTGATTCGACCAACCCCTCTGCCTCAACCCAACGATCTCTACCCTACTGCAGCAGACTTGGAGAAAAGACAAAGGTCACTGATTGACGAAGATCTGTGCGTTTGAAGGACAACGGACAGTTCTGCTTTGCTTCTATTCTGAAAGGGGACTTTGCCAAGTCAGGACAAAGACTCTGACCAAGGACATCTGAAGATTTCAACTGCCGAGATCAATTGCCATCGGGTGCGAGTTGAACTGCCCCCCAAGAGCCTCGCTTAGT
>NW_015128936.1:0-267 GCF_001443285.1 Poecilia latipinna | reverse complement strand
TCAAAAAAAAGGAAAAAAAAAACAAAAACACCCCCTACAAAAAAAAAAAACAAATTTTAAAAAAAAAAAAAAAAAAAAAACATTTAATACTGGAACTGGAAAACATTTTAAACATCCAAAATACATAAACAAGGCATAAATAAATTATTCATCAAGGGGCTCAAACAGGCAATAAAACCAGCTAAGAATTTTGCGAGTAAAAAAAAAAAAAAAAAAAAAAAAAAAAAAAAAAGTAAAAGAGCCCTGGGGTGGGGGTTAAAATTTTTT
>NW_015128935.1:0-267 GCF_001443285.1 Poecilia latipinna | reverse complement strand
TAAGTACAAAATATGTATAAACGACTTTGGGGTAGTTTCATTTTTTAAGTTAGAACAACTTAAATTTTTGAGTTGACTTTCTATAAATTTAAGTAAGATGGATTAAAAATTTGTATATGAAATAAAGTAAATAAATTGAGTTAGACTGACCTAAATTTATCAAGTTAAACAAACTAAAAAAATTATGTTGATCCAACTTAATTGAATTACTTGTTACCTACAGAAGTAATTCAATTAAGTTGGATCAACTTTTTTCTTTTTAGAGTG
>NW_015128934.1:0-267 GCF_001443285.1 Poecilia latipinna | reverse complement strand
GAAAAAGAGTGGGCACAAAAGTGAGCCCCGCGGGACACCAAAAGATATATATATATATATATATATATATATATATATATATATATATATATATATAATTTTTTTGTTGTTTTTTTTACCGCCCACATATTTCTATGAAATAAGAGATGGACATTTTTAAAGCTGTTCATGTTGCCATTTTGTACATGGCAAGTTTTTTTTTTTTTTTTTTTTTTTAAAAAAAATGTTTAAAAAGTTACTAAAACAATCGTCTTTAAAAAATACTTA
>NW_015128933.1:0-267 GCF_001443285.1 Poecilia latipinna | reverse complement strand
GTAAAGCACTTTGAAATGCCTTGCTGCTGAAATGTGCTATACAAATAAAATTTGATTGATTGATTTACAGACACCATCCACCTACTACAAAGTTTAAAATCAAAAATATTCAGCAAACACCAGGAAAACATACATTTTTGTGCTCACGTGACCCAGGTTAGTTTAGTCAGTTATTTGAAAAAATTATATTTTGTGTATATTTTATTCAAATGTTGTGCTTTATCCATAGGAGCTGTTTTGTCCCTCTTCTCAAGAATCAAGCCTTAT
>NW_015128932.1:0-267 GCF_001443285.1 Poecilia latipinna | reverse complement strand
ACCCACAGCAACCACAGCAGCTCCAACTACAACCACAGCATCTCCAACCACTACAACTGAAGCTCCAACCACAACAGCAGCTCCAACCACAACCACAGCTGCTCCAACGACAACCACAGCTGCCCCAACAACAACCACAGGTGCTCCAAGCACAACAACTTCTGCTCCACCAACAACCACAGCAGCTCCAACCACAACAACTGCAGCTCCAACTACAACCACAGCAGCTCCAACTACAACCACAGCATCTCCAACCACAACAACCGT
>NW_015128931.1:0-267 GCF_001443285.1 Poecilia latipinna | reverse complement strand
TGCTGCTGCTGCTGCTGGAGGATCCAGACATGGACTCACACCAGTACAGGCCAGAGTCCTTTTCTAAAACATAACTGATGCTACAGGTAGAACCAACTGATTTCCCCCATCCATCTCCACATCGCTTCCTGGTTCCTCTGGTTGCGTTTCTCCTCATAGTTCCTCCATCAGAGCTGTTTTCATCCTCACAGATCAGAGTCACTGATTCATATTCAAAGAACTGAGATCTGCTGGGACTCACAGTCAGAGCAGCTGGAGAGACTGAAA
>NW_015128930.1:0-267 GCF_001443285.1 Poecilia latipinna | reverse complement strand
AATAAAACATAAAATATTAGAAAATCAGACAGCAGACAAAGTGAATCACAGCAATGTCATCAGCCGGTGTAACACTGAACTGATGTGGCGAAGCTACTAGCTACTGATGTGAGCGGAGCTACAAGCTACAAACACTGAATAGAAGGAGAGCTGCCATCGATACAGTTGCAGGCAGGCATGATTTAATTTTACACAACACAAGGAAGTTGCTCAAAGTCTAAACTGGTATTGTCGTGCATTTAAGGTGTAAAGTTTACCTTCGACCAA
>NW_015128929.1:0-267 GCF_001443285.1 Poecilia latipinna | reverse complement strand
ATTGAGGGAATGTAATTATATTAATTTCTCATATAACATAAAGGCTCGTTTTGAAGTACAGGTTGCTATTTACAGGCATTGCTTCGAAGAATTCAACCTGGAATGCGGGGTTCATAACTGACACGTGCGTTCATCTGCTCTACCACTAGCAAACAACCGTACTGATTAAATAACATAAAAGTCAAGCAGTTCCCTAAAAGTCCAACAGTTTACAGGACACACTTCCTGCTAAAGAGCCCCCTGGTGGTTGAAGAAAAATCCATATAT
>NW_015128928.1:0-267 GCF_001443285.1 Poecilia latipinna | reverse complement strand
GTCCTTGTAGTTGTCGGAGGGTTAGGGGTAGGTGCAGTTGTTTTGGTTGTAGTTGTCTCTGGAGTTGTAGTGGGAGGTGTAGTTGTAGTTGTTGTAGTTGGCTCTGGAGTTGGACTGGTAGGTGTAGGTGTAGTTGTGGTTGTAGGTGGCTTTGTAGTTGTCGGAGGTGTAGGTGTAGTTGTTTTGGTTGTAGTTGACTGTGGAGTTGTTGTAGTGGGAGGTGTAGGTGTAGTTGTGGTTGTAGGAGACTTTGTAGTTGATGGAGTG
>NW_015128927.1:0-267 GCF_001443285.1 Poecilia latipinna | reverse complement strand
TATGCTGCAGCTATTTCCTCCTGCCATGAGGGTTTTTGGTGACAGAACGGTCTTCAACCACCCACTGATGAAGCGGTTTCTGAGAGGTGTGCGCAGAAGCAGACAGGTGTCACGCCCACTTGCTCCTCCGTGGGATTTAACACTGGTCCTGCACGCTCTAGTTGAAGCTCCATTTGAGCCTTTAGCCCAGGCTCCTCTTAAGTTCCTGTCTTTTAAAACTGCTCTGCTGTTGGCCCTTATGTCTGCAAAGAGAGTGAGCAATTTTTT
>NW_015128926.1:0-267 GCF_001443285.1 Poecilia latipinna | reverse complement strand
CTCGGAATTGCTCCCGGATCCTAGCCTTTCCCTCCACGCAACCTCCATCCGAATGACGGTAAGCTTATCCTTCTAAACCAATCAAGATCTCTCATCTCCGGTCCCTACTAACATCTCCCTTCTCCAAACAGAACCCGAGCTGACCTGCCTACCCTCTGGAGCACAGTTTGATTGTACATTTGAAATGCATTAAACTTTCACTGAACAGTGTTCTCTGGTTTTGTGTGAACTTGCATGTGGGTCAAGAAACTGAAATCCAACATGACA
>NW_015128925.1:0-267 GCF_001443285.1 Poecilia latipinna | reverse complement strand
GGTTTTTTTTCCCCCATGATGGATAAGATCTTCAGATCCTCTTTGAACTGATGGCGAGCTAAGGACAAGGACTTTGATCTTTGAATTGATTTATTTGGAATTAAGTTGTCTCTCAATGTGTATTTGTAATTGTTTGTTGTTTTTTATTCTTCAAATCACTAATACATTCACACCAAAACTAAAACAGTGCTTGTGTCTTCATTCACACCTCAGGCTCCTTCAAAAAGAACCATCTTCTGATGCTGCTTTTGTAGCTGCAGTTAGCTG
>NW_015128924.1:0-267 GCF_001443285.1 Poecilia latipinna | reverse complement strand
AAGTCACCAGACTACCACCGGGGTTCGAATCCAGGCTGGGGCAAGTTACAACTGTGACATTGAGCTATGCAGTGTGGGTCCTTAGGCAAGACCCTTGGAGCTATATAGCTTACCTCATACCATGAGAGACATTGATAAGCACGACATGACGGCTCAGACGTCGCCCGGCCAAACGAGGTCTGCGTCAGGTGCTGGGGAACCAGAGCACCCTGATGAAAAATGGGCTACTGGAACAAGACGGAAATGGGCGAGAGACGAAAACATGGA
>NW_015128923.1:0-268 GCF_001443285.1 Poecilia latipinna | reverse complement strand
GCTATAAGGCTTGTTAATCAGGTGGGATACTGTGAACCAACTGATAAACTTCATTCAAAGTAAAGCATTCTGGTATTCAGAAATTATTTAAATTGAGAGAGAATAAATATAATTTGCGAGGTTTGTTTATATTTGAATGTTTAAAAGAGACGAGCCAGGTAAAATCTAGATGTGTTTCATTTATTGGTGTGAAACTGTGGAATGAATTGAATGATGATTTTAAGTTATGTCTTTTCTTGGTGAGCTTTAAAAGAGCTCTAAAATGTAA
>NW_015128922.1:0-268 GCF_001443285.1 Poecilia latipinna | reverse complement strand
AAACTTGATAAAAGAGGAATTTGAATTGTTGCTTAAGCTTTATTGATATTAGCATCCTGAATTTTAAGATGCTTTTCTTTGACCTTGTTCCAGGTCAGGTTTTTTTCTTTGTTATGGTGCACTTTTGAAGCATCGTGCCCAGAGACATCAAGATCACCCTCACAAGAACTTGGATGGCGAGCCCCAGCCCAGAGTAGATGGTGACCCGACTGGTCACCAGCCGTGAAACATTGAAAGAATATTTGACAAACGCATTGGAAAGACTAAA
>NW_015128921.1:0-268 GCF_001443285.1 Poecilia latipinna | reverse complement strand
GTGTGTGTGTGTGTGTGTGTATCTGTCTTTAAAGAGGAAGGGGCCATGCAGACCCGTTCTGCATGTGTGTGTGTGTGGTGTGTGTGTGTGTGTGTGTGTGTATCTGTCCTCAAGCATAAGAAACCCGCAGGATACGTCTGACAATCCTTCAGACAATAGCTTACGGTGCATTATTTGGTGTTGGACGATATAATAAATGCTGCATCAAACTCTTAACAGCGCGTGAGAGAACACTTAGAGCAGGGCAGACAGGGTCGACCTCTGACCC
>NW_015128920.1:0-268 GCF_001443285.1 Poecilia latipinna | reverse complement strand
CTGACTGGACCTTCTGTGTTTTCAGCTTCACTCAGTGACAAAATGGCTTCCAGGTTAGAGGAGGATCTCTGCTGTTCGGTCTGTTATAATGTCTTTAAGGATCCGGTTGTTCTGTCATGTAGCCACAGCTTCTGTAAGGAATGTCTGGAGAACTGGTGGAGAGAGAAACCAGCAAGAGAGTGTCCAATTTGTAAGAGGAGATCATCAAGGTCTGATCCACCTTGTAACCGGGTTCTGAAGAACCTGTGTGAGACTTTCTTACAGCAGA
>NW_015128919.1:0-268 GCF_001443285.1 Poecilia latipinna | reverse complement strand
TCGTAGATCAGATATCACACCTGGAACTGAGTTGCTGGTTTGTTTAGGTTAGAAGTTTTACGACCTTTGTTGTTCTTCCTGACTGCCCCTTTTGGTTGTTCTGCTTGACAATAAAACAGGGGCTCGCGTGGAAGGAGATCAGAATTCTCTGTGAACGGCTGATGAGGTTGTTGATGGAAAGTTCTCCTTTTGCAAAAGCTTTGTCTATAAAATTCATATACGTTGTCTGTGGTCTTTTTATGTAGGTTCGAGAAAAGTACCTATCACC
>NW_015128918.1:0-268 GCF_001443285.1 Poecilia latipinna | reverse complement strand
TTGTGGGGACCAATTGGTCCTTGTGGGGACTGGAGCCTGGTCCCCACAAAGGGAAACCCTGTTTATGGGTTAGGGGTCAGATTTAGGGCTAAGGTATGAATTGAGTTTTGGTTAGGGTTAGGTAGGTGATGGTTAGGAAAAGGGTAAAGGTAAGGTTTAGGCTGTAGAAATGAATGGAAGTCAATGGAAAGTCCCCACAAAGATAGCATGTGTGTTTGTGTGTGCGTGTGCGTGTGTGTGTGTGTGTGTAAGTGGAGGGGAGAGGCTG
>NW_015128917.1:0-268 GCF_001443285.1 Poecilia latipinna | reverse complement strand
TTTATAAAGCTGAGCTGAACCTCCCAGTGAACTCAGACCTGATTATTACCTGCAGGTCCAATAAATTATATTAACAGAACCTCTGATGGATAAAGATCTGGAAGCAACACATCATCTAAAAACTCAGAACCAGCAGAGAAACAAAGTCTGTGACATCCATCAGTCTGGAAACGGTTCCAGAACCATCTGTAAGGTTCTGGACTCCAGAGAACCTCAGTAGAACCAGGATCCAACATGGAGAACATGGAACAGTGGAGAACCTTCCAGG
>NW_015128916.1:0-268 GCF_001443285.1 Poecilia latipinna | reverse complement strand
CTTTTGTGTTGTTAGGTCTGGGGATCGTTGGCCAAGCCGAGGTTTTCCGGTTTTTGGTTGTAGGGTGAATGATCCGGCGAGGCAGGGCGAGGGGAGCGGCCCGAATCCGACGGCCAACTGCTGGCTGGTTCGTGAATGCTCCCACTCTTTTGTTTATTTGCCACGATTCCCCAGTACCTCTATGTCCAGCCACAGTCTGAATAAAACTTTTGTTTTATATAACTTGGTCTGGACCTTTTATGTTGTGTGCCCTGTGCGGGCCGTAACA
>NW_015128915.1:0-268 GCF_001443285.1 Poecilia latipinna | reverse complement strand
AGCGAGCCTCTGGTCGGGTTTTGCGCTGATTCTGGCCACAGTTTTTTCCTCAGGCTTTCAAAGTTTTTAGCTCTCATCTCCTGAATGGCCAATCTGTATTACTTATATTTAAATACCGTAACGTTATTGGCACACAGGTAGAGAAGGATCTTGGAGACTGTTTAGCCAAACAGGTCGCAGAATACAATGCACTGTGAAAAAAACTGCACAAAAAAATCTGCGAAGCAGATGAACCGCGTTATAGCGAGGGATCACTGTAATCCCATTG
>NW_015128914.1:0-268 GCF_001443285.1 Poecilia latipinna | reverse complement strand
TGATTTTTTCTTCAAAATTGCTGGATTTTCGCATTTTCCCATTCAAATGCTCAGAAGCGAAGCAGGAAGCTGAGCCTCACCTGGACTGATCAACCTCTGGCTGCACTGGCTGCCATTCTATGAGAGCAGGTCCTCCTGTCTGTACGCCGGCAATGAAATGGCTAAAAAACATTTAATATATGGACTGATTTTCCATAATTTCGCTCATGTATATAATGTACAGTGTTTTTTGTCACCAACTGTGTGTGTATCGTGTTTTGTGTGAGGA
>NW_015128913.1:0-268 GCF_001443285.1 Poecilia latipinna | reverse complement strand
GCGACACCACGCAGCTCCACGCTCCAGCCACACGCACCCCACGCCGCGACATGGACACAACGCAGCGACACGACGCAGTGACACGACGCAGCAACGCAGCGACACGACGCAGCGACACGGACATGACGCAGCAACACGACGCAGCGACACGACGCTGCGACACGACGTGACACGACGCTGCGACATGACAGCGACACGACGCAGTGACACGGACACAACGCTGCGACATGGACACGACGCAGCGACACAACGCAGTGACACGACGCAG
>NW_015128912.1:0-268 GCF_001443285.1 Poecilia latipinna | reverse complement strand
AAATTTTAAGGGGCCTGCCAAGTGTGCCATCCACTTTTACCCCAGCGTTTTAAATTAGCCGTGGAAAAAAATGAATGCATGTCTGACATACTTATCCCACCACTAGAACACAGTAACTGTAAATATCGTCAGGTGTATTATGAAAATATGAGTCACCATTGGGAAGCAGGATATAAACCCCAAGTCAGTGAAATTCAATCTGAGACCGACGACTATAAGCTTCGCACATGTGGTTCTTACTCATGGTCCAAAATAAAAAACATGAAGA
>NW_015128911.1:0-268 GCF_001443285.1 Poecilia latipinna | reverse complement strand
GCTGTGTTCAGGGAGCACTTATTAATGATAGCAAAATAAATATCAAGGCTAAAAACCTAATATCGTAACGGACTGAATGTTACGTTTGTAACGTAATATCTGGTCAGCTGGAGGAGCGCAGAAGGTTGCCATGGCAACGGTTAAACGACAGAGAGAGACGGAGAGTAGAAAGGTGAGAATGATTTAGAGTTGATCATCTGTTCAGGTTGTTTTACTTTTGTTTACCTTTGCCTTGGTGCATCACAGCCGCTGTAATTTCTGAACGTTC
>NW_015128910.1:0-268 GCF_001443285.1 Poecilia latipinna | reverse complement strand
TCAGCTGCAGCTGTTTGATTGATTTGTTAGTCAGACCTGTGAAGACGCTGTTGCAGTAATCAATGCAGCTGAAGATAAATGCATGGATGAGTTTCTCTAGATCGCGCTGAGACATTAGTCCTCTAATCCTGGAGATGTTCTTCAGGTGATAGAAGGCCGACTTTGTAAATGTCTTTATGTGGCTCTGAAGGTTCAGGTCAGAGTCCATCACTACTCCCAGGTTTTGGGCTGATCGGCTGTGCATTGATTCTAGTTCGCTCCTCTTTAT
>NW_015128909.1:0-268 GCF_001443285.1 Poecilia latipinna | reverse complement strand
CCCTGAGTCTGTCTTGATTGATCCCAGCTGTGTGTCGTTCCTGTGATTACCCTCCCAGTGTATTTAGTCCCACCTGTTGTCAGTGTTCTTTGTCGGATCGTCGTCGTGTCTCACCCGTGTCTCACCCGTGTCTCACGTCTGTGTCTGTTCCTGTGCTGCCAGAGATTTTCTGTTGTTCCTCCTGGTTTTTTCATTAAATTATATTTCATCATGACTACCTGGGATTCCCGGCGTCTCTCTCACCGCTCTCAACCACACACCATGACAG
>NW_015128908.1:0-269 GCF_001443285.1 Poecilia latipinna | reverse complement strand
AAAAAATTTGAATATACGGTTTATAATATGGTGCATTCATAGTCTGGAAAATACGGTAATTGGTCTTAAAAGATTTTTTGAAAATGAATTAATTATCTGGAAATAATGCCATCTTTGAGTGTCTTTGCTGTAGTAGTGACTAGCGGCGTAATCATGTCATTTTATTATCACTAGATGGCAGCAGGTACAGAACATTTTACATTAAAACAAGAGAATTAGTGATGCATGAATGTTACTACATTCATGCATCACACACGACAGTGTTGTGG
>NW_015128907.1:0-269 GCF_001443285.1 Poecilia latipinna | reverse complement strand
GTGAGAGAGTTTTATAGCGAATTTGAGAGTTTGATAGCGAATATGAGAGTTTGATAATGAGTGTACGAGAGTTTGATAGCGAGTGTGAGAGAGTTTGATAGCGAGTGTGAGAGAGTTTGATAGCGAATGTAAGAGTTTGATAGCGAATGTAAGAGAGTTTGATAGCGAATGTAAGAGTTTGATAGCGAATGTAAGAGTTTGATAGCGAATGTGAGAGAGTTTGATAGCGAATGTAAGAGTTTGATAGCGAATGTAAGAGAGTTTGATAG
>NW_015128906.1:0-269 GCF_001443285.1 Poecilia latipinna | reverse complement strand
TCTCCATCGGTGTTTCAGCGCTAGCAGCGGCAGCATAGTTATGCATGTTTAGCTTAGCAGCGTTAGCATTCTTCAGACTAAGGAAATCTTTCTCATTAACGGTCGACATCTTTCATAAGAACTCTAGTTTTTTCTCCTTACTTTAGAGTGTGGATGTTCGGGTCCACCTTGAGGAAGAAATTATGTGTAAAGGGCTAGTTTAAGTAGCTGTTTGAGGGCTGCACGAATGGAGCTCAGAGTAGTACGTGTGCCCACATCGCCATCTTGCC
>NW_015128905.1:0-269 GCF_001443285.1 Poecilia latipinna | reverse complement strand
CTACTCAGTCTGCAAAAAAGAAGGACGGGTCTAAAAAACCAGTTGTGAAACCAAAATTGGTAAGTGATAAATTATCAACATCTGTCACAGGTTTTACAGTACTTTAATCATGACCCAATTTTTTAACATTATAAAATTTACAAGTGGAAAGATTTCCTTTGACGGTTTTATAATATTCCTTTGACAACTCAGTCTGCAAAAAAGAAGGACGGGTCTAAAAAAACAGTTGTGAAACCAAAATTGGTAAGTGATAAATTATCAACATCTGT
>NW_015128904.1:0-269 GCF_001443285.1 Poecilia latipinna | reverse complement strand
TGTGTTTAGCAGGCACAATGACATATCAGCGGATTTAATCGATCATAACACACTTTTTTGTTACTGTAAACCATATTCAAACATCTATCAAAGCAACATTTATAAACAATTGTATTTTTTAAGTATGTTTTTATACATAGTTCATCATATTTAAATATGCTTAGTGGCTATAACAATAGAATAGGAATGGAATATTCTGATATCGATGTATGATGAGCATATTACAAAGCACACAGCTGTTTATATATATATATATACACACAAATAAA
>NW_015128903.1:0-269 GCF_001443285.1 Poecilia latipinna | reverse complement strand
AGCCAGGTGAGGAAAAACTGTTCTTATCTATCGATTCAGTATTTTTATCATTCAGACATTAGGCTGTTGTTGTTGTGCTGTTAGCTAGCTGCTAGCTAACGACTTTGCTAGCAAAGCTAGATAACAAAAAAGCTTCTTCGTTAAAGACAGCAGTCATTCTTCAGTATCGCTTATGCAATAGGGGAACATCGCCCGTCCAAAACTGATCATCTCCATAATGGATTTATGTCGGATCTTCTAATTTCCTTTGCTGCATTGCATTTACTATG
>NW_015128902.1:0-269 GCF_001443285.1 Poecilia latipinna | reverse complement strand
TTTTTCCACTTGGCTGCTATCATCTGTTCTTGCGTTACACAACGTAATTTCTCTTTTTTTCCCTCTGAGATTCTGCTTAGAAAATGAGGTTATGAAGTTACATCCTCCTGCTGCTTTTTGTTTTTAAAATGGTTAACGGTTACTGTGGGCAAATCCAGCAAGGACCAAGTGAAAAACTCCATCTCTAACACAGAGTGACCTGTGCACCGGAAGCAGGCTATGTGGAAAAAAAATGCGGAAGTGCTAAAACGGAAGTCCGTGGCATATAC
>NW_015128901.1:0-269 GCF_001443285.1 Poecilia latipinna | reverse complement strand
CTCACAGTTTTTACCAAATTCTGTAGCTTTCGGTGCACTTGTAAATCTGCTCCTCAGTCGCATCTTTTCGGGGTTGGTACTGCCTCTAGTGGCGTGGGGGTGGTAACACAACTAATATAATTAATTACATTACTAAATCAGAATACCGCAAAGTCTTTATTATTTATTATAAATTTTTCATTCTCTTAAGAATGTAGAGCTAATTAAATGATCTAAACAAGACCTTAAAGTGGTTCCAGTTTCTCTTGATGGCCAACCTGTTGAAACTG
>NW_015128900.1:0-269 GCF_001443285.1 Poecilia latipinna | reverse complement strand
CTAATCTGGTAGATTAGCTGCTGCTGCTATTAGCTAATCTAATACAGTGGTGGTAGATTAGCTACTGCTGCTATCAGCTAATCTAACACTGTAGTGTTAGATTAGCTACTGCTGCTATCAGCTAATCTAACACAGAGGTAGATTAGCTGATGCTGCTATTAGCTAATCTAATACAGTGGTGGTAGATTAGCTACTGCTGTTATTAGCTAATCTAACACAGTGGTAGTAGATTAGCTACTGCTGCTATCAGCTAATCTAACACAGTGGTA
>NW_015128899.1:0-269 GCF_001443285.1 Poecilia latipinna | reverse complement strand
TATATATATATATATATATATTGAACCCCCTCAGCCAAATCATCAACAAGACTGGCTACGGATACCGACTCAAGAATGGGGCCACAATCAGTCACCTCCTCTACATGGATGACATCAAGCTGTACGCCAAGAGCGAGCGAGACATCGACTCACTGATCCACACCACCAGGATCTACAGCACTGACATTGGGATGTCATTCGGACTAGAGAAGTGTGGCCGGATGGTTACAAAGAGAGGGAAGGTCGTCCACACAGCAAATGGCAACCTC
>NW_015128898.1:0-269 GCF_001443285.1 Poecilia latipinna | reverse complement strand
AGCGGAACAAGTCAGCGTCGGGCCGGGGGGCGGGGCCAATTACTGGGCAATTACCGGGCCCCTAAGGAATCACCGGGCCCCTTACGTGGAGTGAAACTGTTGAGGGGGTGGGGGGGTGTATTTAACATTAAATACACCCTTCTCAACAGGCGTGGGCGCACTTTCTACGTCTCTAATCACATATTTCAATGACTTGAAACCATTCCTCCCTCCCTGGCACCTCCAGGCCCGGGCCCCCATCCGGCCCAGTTTGGGGGGCAGCAGCCCCC
>NW_015128897.1:0-269 GCF_001443285.1 Poecilia latipinna | reverse complement strand
TTCTTCCATATGATTCCACAGTTCTGCACCCCACCTGCATCATTTGGCTCGTTTGTGTTCCAGTTTGTCTCACTTTCATTGAACTTCACTTCAGATTGAGACCAGCGCCAAGTTCTGGTACCATGTGTTTGATCATACAGACCAATCCAAGCTTCCTTAATTTCTCCAGCTGAGATGTTGATGAGTCTCTCCATGTCCTTCATGTTAGTCACTGTGACCAGGTCAGTGTGTTTCTCTCTGCAGTACTGCTGAGCTTCAGTCCAGGTCTT
>NW_015128896.1:0-269 GCF_001443285.1 Poecilia latipinna | reverse complement strand
CGAGCTGCCGATCTAATAGACCCATGTCCAACCACCTCCCCGACAGCCAAACAAACTTCCTCCACGCTGCACGGAGAACCAGCGCCCACCTTGACCCCGTTCTTCCGTGTCAGCGTGGAGAAAGCCCCACCACCAACAACCATGGCGTCGTCAGACGCCGGCCAGCCAGGCACGCCTGACGGCCACACCCGAACCCAACCAAAAACCCCTAAAAACGTGACAAAACTAACACAAAATCACAATTAAACAACTAACATAAACACCCAGTG
>NW_015128895.1:0-269 GCF_001443285.1 Poecilia latipinna | reverse complement strand
ACAGCAGATATGCTAAAAGAGTTACTGTGAGATGATGTGGGGCCTACAATACTCCAGCCCAATGCTGTGCCGACAGCATAGGGTTCACTTTCTTCTCCTAAGATGACCTGCTTTGGAGCTAATGCCTTGGAACAGTTGTAGCCAATTAACAGCCCAACTTCACATTCTAGCTGTGGGGGGATCCCATTCACTATTACCTTGAGATGATCCCATTGCCTTGCCGTTTCACAGGAAGGAATGTGAGAGCGGTTAACTGGTATACAGTCTTT
>NW_015128894.1:0-269 GCF_001443285.1 Poecilia latipinna | reverse complement strand
AGATGAGTTTAATGATGAAATTGCTCGATAAACAGTCCAGGACAGGCAGCACGGCAGGAACCAAGCACACAGCTAAATGCCGGTAGCAACTGACAATAAGGACAAAACGAGAGCAAGCACAAACCAGGACTTGGCAGTTCTACTGGAGAGTGCGGACTATATTAGACAAACCACTAGACATACGTTTGACGTTCGACAAACTTAGACAAGGACCCGATGAGGAACACAGACAACAGGTGAGACTAAATACACTGGGAGGGTAATCACAG
>NW_015128893.1:0-269 GCF_001443285.1 Poecilia latipinna | reverse complement strand
TTACTGGAAACTGGAGATAAACTTCAGCTTCCATCACAGAAACCAGTTTAACCAGTTTAGAACTGGATGTCCCACAGGAACTCTGATCTTAGAGCAGTTTTCAGGAACATCCAGCATTTATCTGGACATTATTTTAATATTCTGTATATATTGTTATTTTGTTATAGTCATTCTAAAAATCTTTAAATAATGAAGTTTTGCATCATATTCATTGATCCTCAGCTTTAATATTCCTCAGCCTGTTTTGGTTTTTACTTTTTTAACTCCAT
>NW_015128892.1:0-269 GCF_001443285.1 Poecilia latipinna | reverse complement strand
CCAGGGTCAGCAGCCTTGTGAGTCTTTTGTTGAAAAGTTTTCACATGTTCAGGAATTAAAGAGTTGATGTTTCTGTTTTATGAGACTGTTGATGAAACCTGCTGGAGCGCCACCTTCTGGCAGAAAGAGGAAAGACACAGCAGTGGGTGAAACCTCATCAGAGCTGCGTCGTCTCCTGGTCCAGTAATCTGATCACTGTTAGTCTGCCTGCTCTGCTTTGGACCAGCAGAGCTGGGAGTTTGTCTGGTGAAGGAGGACTGACCACTTTT
>NW_015128891.1:0-269 GCF_001443285.1 Poecilia latipinna | reverse complement strand
TAAGGGAGGTGGCATTCAACACGTGCAGGACATGTGGCCATCCAAAGACTTTGGCCTCAGCCGGTTCGGCAGAGCCACATTCTGCCCGGGCAGCGCTGGTGGGCGTCTTTGGAGGCCAGGCTGGCAGAGCAGCTCCAGCAGAGGCACCACAACCCCCATAGGTGGATGTACATCTTTAAATATTGTATATACATTTGTAAAAATGTAAATAGATCTTTATACTTACCCAAATGTAAAAGACAACTTGTATATTTTGTATTGTGATGTTT
>NW_015128890.1:0-269 GCF_001443285.1 Poecilia latipinna | reverse complement strand
AGTGAAGACCATTTGCTGAAATCATGATTTAAACAGTTTGAACATTCCTTGATTTTCATGCTTAACTCATTCCACACTTCATCAAGTTGAGGACTACAAAAATTTTCTTTGTGGAAAGTCAAACAGGTGCAACTGAAAATAAACTAAAATGTTCACTGGACCCCTCCTAGCAGACAGAGTTAAAACTCAAATCAAGGTTGTCAAAAACATGTCTTGCAGGGTTTTTTGGTCACCATCTTTTCGATTACACAGCACAGAATTTAACAGTA
>NW_015128889.1:0-269 GCF_001443285.1 Poecilia latipinna | reverse complement strand
AGTGCAAGATAGTGATATGACATTCAGGAACGATCCGATTCTTCTGGCCGGATCTTTATTGATTAAATTTATTTCAGCTCTAAGTATTTAATATCTAGGTGTTTTATGGAAATGTGGATCTTTCAGATCAATTTGAGAAGCAATTTTGATAGGTGCACTTAATTTTATTGTGTCATGTAGCGCAGGGTGCTGGTCTTGGTCTTGATTTGGTCTCAGGTTCGGTGGTCTAGATTACAACTCTGCTACGTGGCTCCTTGGTTCCATGTCCT
>NW_015128888.1:0-269 GCF_001443285.1 Poecilia latipinna | reverse complement strand
AGTAGTCCAGTGTGTTTCACTTCATTTGAGGTAAGACTTAATATCAATAACTCTGTTAGCATTGCATTTGACACTGTAATACTAAATTACATCTTTATAATTGTTGCTACTAGTTTCAATTTACTTGAGGTAAAAGTTAATATTAATGACACTGTAATGACACTTAATGACTTTGTCATAACTGTTGTAACTTGTTTCACTTTACTTGAGGTAATAGTTAATAGTAATGACACTTAATGGCTTTGTCATAACTGTTGTAACTTGTTTCA
>NW_015128887.1:0-269 GCF_001443285.1 Poecilia latipinna | reverse complement strand
CTGCTTCACCTCAGAGCTTCTTTCCTGGAGGAGACGGATCAGCTCAGTGAAGATCTTCTCACTGTCCTCCACTGCTTTATCAGCAGAGACATTGATGGCCTCCACCTCCTGTTGAAGCAGCTTCACATCTTTCTCTTGGTCCTGGATTCTCTGATGGATTTGTTGTCGACTCTCCTGGAGCTTCTTCTGCTTCTCAGCTCTTTCTGCTGCAGCTGGGACTGTTTCATGGTCTTTATGTTCCTCCATAGAGCAGAGATAACAGATACACT
>NW_015128886.1:0-269 GCF_001443285.1 Poecilia latipinna | reverse complement strand
TGTGAAAAGGGTCTCCAGAAAAACTTCCGGTTCAGAAGTAAAACGAGCTGTAGTCCAATCAGCGATTCCTTAGGTCTCCGCTGGGACCTACCTTTTCCGTTTTCTAACGAGCTGTAGTCCAATCAGCGATTCCTTAGGTCTCCGCTGGGACCTACCTTTTCCGTTTTCTTAATGTCGTTGTGTTTTTGTTAATGTTGTAGTGATTTTGTAATTTGTAATTGTGCTTCGTTAATGTTGTAGTGTTTTGCACCTCAGGGCCACCGTACAAG
>NW_015128885.1:0-269 GCF_001443285.1 Poecilia latipinna | reverse complement strand
TGAATAAAATGAATCAAACATTTTCCTCCTCCTCACCTCTAACAGACATCCAGCTCCTTGGTGAATCTTTTCCTGAATGGTGACATTTGTAGAAACCTTCATCTGACTTTGACACTGCAGAGATATTCAGTTCCCCTCTGCTGTCACTATGGAGGAGTTTATCATTATGATAGAAAAACACATTGGAGAGAAGTTTGTCTTTCATTCTGCAGCTCAGAGTAACAGGATCTCCCTCAGTCACAGGATGAACAGGACTCAGCAGGAGAGGA
>NW_015128884.1:0-269 GCF_001443285.1 Poecilia latipinna | reverse complement strand
AGTGTCACATTAACATTTACAACGGTGCTGGTGTTAAAATATATTAAAAGTAACACCAGTGTAGTGTTGATCACAAAACATAATGTTGTGTTAAAAAAGTAAATAATTGACCCACAAGGTGCCAATATCAATCGAATCCAATGGAAAATATTCAAAACAATACACAGAAATGGAAAGTTTAACTTTTCTTAAACCCATTTCAGTATTATAGACCAATGTTAATTTAACAAAAAAAATGGGTGTCAATCTTAACACTTTCAAAAGTGTTA
>NW_015128883.1:0-269 GCF_001443285.1 Poecilia latipinna | reverse complement strand
AAAGATAACTTTATTTATTGTTATTATTAAACTAAAATCTCCAGCATGGGGAAGTGGGATGAGCTCGACTTTTCTCGACACCCCCTCCTCGAGGTCGGACCTTTCACATGCTGGGAACCCAACACCCTCCTGCAGGTCTGCGTCCTCATCCTCTGGAAAGAGAAGATGGTCCTCTGGGATGTGAAGATGCAGATCCTCTGTTGTCACCAAGGCCACAGCAGCCGATGTGAAGATGCATATTCTCAAAACTCCACTGCTCTTTGACAATA
>NW_015128882.1:0-269 GCF_001443285.1 Poecilia latipinna | reverse complement strand
TGGCTCAAACAGATCCCAGGAACAACATCAGACATCTCAGTCCAGAAATGTGCAGTTCTAGGCACAGCCAAGATACTGCGCAGAACCCTCAAGCTCCCAGGCCTCTGGTAGAGGACCTGAGCTCAGAGGTCCTCAGAGCTCAGACCACCCACAGAGGGTGAGAAGGGAATTATATATATATATATATATATATATATATATATATATATATATATATATATATATATATATATATATACACACACTGCTCAAAAAAACAAAGGGAACAC
>NW_015128881.1:0-269 GCF_001443285.1 Poecilia latipinna | reverse complement strand
CTTATCATGTATATATATATATATATATATATATCATATATAGTCACCCCAAACTGGAGCAGTGGCTCAAACAGATCCCAGGAACAACATCAGACATCTCAGTCCAGAAATGTGCAGTTCTAGGCACAGCCAAGATACTGCGCAGAACCCTCAAGCTCCCAGGCCTCTGGTAGAGGACCCGAGCTCAGAGGATGAAAGAGACCACCCACGGAGGGTGAGAGGGGATTTTTTTTTTTTATGTATATATATGAAACTATTTCACTGTAACA
>NW_015128880.1:0-270 GCF_001443285.1 Poecilia latipinna | reverse complement strand
TGCGGTCGGTCCGACTTGATCACCGTCACATAATTCCAAGTCAAACTTAGATTGACTGAATTGACTGAATACTTTACAAAATGCCTTTCAATCATCCCTAGTCTTTGAATCTCGGATCATCGAGACAAAGTTATGAAAACGTATATTTTCCCATGGCGAAGCGCAAAATGACTAGCTAGTCTCAACACGTTAGGCGGCTCCAACACTACGCATGCGCACAGCAGCTTGGAGTCTATCCGACAGCTCAGGTCCTGGCAGTACGGTAGTTAT
>NW_015128879.1:0-270 GCF_001443285.1 Poecilia latipinna | reverse complement strand
GGTAATCAACCGTTCTACAGAGAGATCGCCATTTTAAAAAGAACGCAATGGTGCAATTTTCTACAGTGGCCCTGAAGTGCAAACCACTTCAACAAATTCAAAAGCACATTAACGAAGCACAATTACAAATTACAAAAACGCTACAACATTAACAAAACAGAAGAGGTATGTTCCAGTGAGATATGTGAGAAATCACTGATTGGACAATAGGCATGTCCAATCAGTGATTTCTGGGCCCCCCCATGAATTACAAATAGCTGTCTGGTTGAA
>NW_015128878.1:0-270 GCF_001443285.1 Poecilia latipinna | reverse complement strand
AGGAAAGAAAGTGTGTGGCTGCTGATAAGAATAAAAAGACACCAGACAGAAGGATCGGGGTTCTTTGTTCCGCAGCGTTCGAGTCGAGCACACATGGAGATGCAGAATCAACGGAGGGCTGCGTGATGATACCCCGGGACGACTACTTGCTGCACAAGAAAGGAACAAGATCCGTTTACCCACAACCCGGGATTCTGATTCGACTGCGGCCCCACGCTCAACCCAAAGGATTTCAACGATGCTGCAGTGGACATGGGGAATAGACAAAGA
>NW_015128877.1:0-270 GCF_001443285.1 Poecilia latipinna | reverse complement strand
ATTCTTAAAATGTTTTGAGTCAGATTAATGAATAGATAATCTTTGATGGAGCAGATAATCCACTTGCAGAGATTAATAATGAACTAAAATCCTTCCTGTTGTTCAGTGAACCAGTGAAAGTAAATGCTGCTCCATGTCTCCATCTAGTGGACTGATAGTAGAAGTGCAGGTTGAATCAGTGAATGTAAATGTTGCTCCATGTCTCCATCTAGTGGACTGATAGTAGAAGTGCAGGTTGAATCAGTGAATGTAAATGTTGCTCCATGTCTC
>NW_015128876.1:0-270 GCF_001443285.1 Poecilia latipinna | reverse complement strand
ATTAGGGCAGATGGCAACATTCAGACAAAACAAAGGGCAAAACAAAGACATGAGGGAAGGCGGTGACAGACTTCTCGTCGAAAATTTGATCAATTGCATTGAGAGATCGGTTGACCAGATCCATGATTTGTAGATTTGGATGATGTGCAAAGATAGGCTCCAAAAATATAGAAAAAGACAGGACAAAAACAGGGCAGCAGGGCAGACAAGGGGAGGGAGGGAGCAGAGGAAAAAAGCGTCCGCCTTCACCGAGAGCAAGAGAGAAAAGTT
>NW_015128875.1:0-270 GCF_001443285.1 Poecilia latipinna | reverse complement strand
GTCAGTCAAACTTTATTAACAAACCAGCATTCTGACAACTATCCCAGCGTGCGAAAATGAAGACGGCGGCTGCTTACCGTAGTTGCTAGACCTGTTGTGGCTCAATATTGGTCCATATATAAGGCGCACCAGATTATAAGGCGCAATGTCGGCTTTTGAGGAAATTGAAGGTTTTTAGGTGCGCCTTATAGTGCGGAAAATACTGTACTATTACTATCTTTATTGTTGCCATCTTGATTTTTATTGTTTCTGTATTTATCATCAAAAATC
>NW_015128874.1:0-270 GCF_001443285.1 Poecilia latipinna | reverse complement strand
ATCAAAAACCACATTGTTTGCTGATGACATGCATGTCTTCTGCTATGTGAAGAGTTTTTGTACAGCCTCTCTGCTCATATTATCCACAGTGTCTCCCTGTAATCACAGCAGACTCCTCTGGTTTCGTGGCAGACAGTCTCGGATTCACAATCTTCTTACTAGTGTCTCTGGTGATTTCTATACGTTCTTGGACATTGGCGGCATAAGCATAATCTCCACGAGTCCAAATAGCACCCATCCATTCAAGTGCTTTTTCTGCAGGTTGTCAGA
>NW_015128873.1:0-270 GCF_001443285.1 Poecilia latipinna | reverse complement strand
GTTGATCTGGGATGGGACGATGTCCCGTTGATCTGGGATGGGATGATGTCCCGTTGATCTGGGATGGGACGATGTCCCATTGGTCTGAGGTGGGACACGGTCCCATTGGTGCCATTGGTCTGAGGTGGGACTCTGTCCCGTTGGTGCCATTGGTCTGAGGTGGGACACTGTCCCGTTGGTCTGAGGTGGGACTCTGTCCCGTTGGTCTGAGGTGGGACTCTGTCCCGTTGGTACCGTTGGTCTGAGGTGGGACGCTGTCCCGTTGATCTG
>NW_015128872.1:0-270 GCF_001443285.1 Poecilia latipinna | reverse complement strand
ACAAGATCCGTGCAATAAACAGCTATGCCTTACCAGTAATCAGATACCCTGCCGGAATAATTAGCTGGCCAATGGAAGAGATGAAGGCCACGGATGTTAAGACTCGGAAGCTACTAACCATGCATGGAGGATTCCACCCCAAATCCAGCACCCTGAGACTGTACATGAGCCGTAAGGAAGGAGGCAGAGGACTAGTGAGTGTGAGAGCCACTGTCCAGGATGAAACATCCAAGATCCATAAATAAATCAAGGACAAAGCCTCAACGGACG
>NW_015128871.1:0-270 GCF_001443285.1 Poecilia latipinna | reverse complement strand
GAATTTAGAGACCAGTTGACCTAACAGTCATGAATTCAGACTGTGGCCAGGAAGCCGGAGCAGCAGAGAACAAAAGAGGTGATTGTTGATTTCAGGAGGAACAGGATCAAATCAAACCCCATTTCCATCATGGGAGAAGAAGTGGAGGTGGTTGAAGAATATAAACACTTCAGTGTTCATCTGGACAACAGACTGGACCGAGACGCAACAGTGAAGCGTCAGTGGACAGCTCCGCACCTCTCTTCACCCGAGTGTCCAAGACATACGGCC
>NW_015128870.1:0-270 GCF_001443285.1 Poecilia latipinna | reverse complement strand
AACCAGCAGCGACTTGGGAGCCACCAGACAGTGGGGAGCCACCAGACAGCGGGGAGCCACCAGAAAGTCGAGAGCCACCAGAAAGTCGAGAGCCACCAGAGAGCCGAGAGCCACCAGCGAGCCACCAGCGAGTCAAGAGCCACCAGAGAGTCGAGAGCCACCAGCGACTCAAGAGCCACCAACGAGCCACCAGAGACTCGAGAGCCACCAGAGACTCGAGAGCCACCAGCAAGTCGCTAGCCACCAACAAGTCGGAAATCACCAGCAAGC
>NW_015128869.1:0-270 GCF_001443285.1 Poecilia latipinna | reverse complement strand
GAGCGCTAATGTTGTTAGCAACTAGCTCAGAGCCGAGTCACGGACAGAAAATATGTTTATTCAGTGGGACTTTAATGCTAAATTAAAAAAAAATAAAAAAGCTAAATAAATTAAATATAACCTATCCAACCATGCAGTCACAATGAGCTGTGACTTTCCCCCCACATGCTTCGTGTCTGGACACGAACAGACAAGAACATGAGGTTTCTGTAGATCGGAGCGAATCGTTGACCTACATTGGACATGAATCCAGCAACTCGACATTAACGT
>NW_015128868.1:0-270 GCF_001443285.1 Poecilia latipinna | reverse complement strand
GTTTTCTGTCACTGATTTACTCCATTCAGTATACTGAACATCGCTAATAAGTAAGAAAATTATCTAATAGCTACCTTTAGGGAAAAGGCTAATGCTAATGCTAATGCACTGCCTTGCTGCGCAAGGCAGTGCACTAGTGGGGGCAGTAAAATGCTAAACTTGTGCTAATGTTAATGAACTGCCTTGCTGCGCAAGGCAGTTCACTATCCTGAGGAAAAAAAATGCGAAAAAAGCTTAATATAATTGTAACGCCTACGGCGATGCACTAGC
>NW_015128867.1:0-270 GCF_001443285.1 Poecilia latipinna | reverse complement strand
AAATACAGATTTTTTTGTTTCAGTTAACATATCATGCTCAAAATGGGGTAGGAAGAAGTGAGAACTTATAAACTCCTACCCCTAAACACTTGAAACTTTAGAGTCCTACTGTCATTAAAAAAATCAAAGTCAAAGTGGCAGTCAGAAGTAACAGTTACTAATATTTACCTATACATTTTCCCATTTTATTCTGGTTTGTCTTTCTAAACCCTTACACCAAGTTATCTGCAATACACACCTTATTGCTTTCCATCACCCGTATGTGTATCT
>NW_015128866.1:0-270 GCF_001443285.1 Poecilia latipinna | reverse complement strand
AGTTCTATGTGTAATTGTTGATTCAAGGTAATAATGTCTAAACATTTCTCATAATCATAATTTACAGTTTTTGGTTTGAGACAAAATAGGGTTGTCTTTTATTTTATGAATGGAATATAGTACAAGGGATCTTAATTTGGCACGGATCATTAACTTTTCACACTATTGATGATATTTTACAAGCTTTTAGTGTAGCGGGTTACTTCTTATTAAATGAGGACTATTTGATTGAATTTAATTAAAATACAAAAGATATGTTAACACTTAAAA
>NW_015128865.1:0-270 GCF_001443285.1 Poecilia latipinna | reverse complement strand
CAAAACTCCACTGCTCTTTGACACCCCCTCCTCGGAGTTTTGATGTCTCCCAGGAAGTGACGAATGTCGAAGAGAACCCAGGTCGCTCTGATCCTTTAACAGTGACAAAAAAATCCTCAGCTGGTGACTTCAGGATGTGGAAGATTCCTTAGGGACAGGTCGATGGGTTGATGGGCTGAGGCAGAAAACCCCCCGCCCCTCCCAAAAAAATCTGGAAGTTCAGCAGAGCAAAGCAAAAAGCATAAGCAGCATGACGCTTTATCCACAATC
>NW_015128864.1:0-270 GCF_001443285.1 Poecilia latipinna | reverse complement strand
GTTACAAAACAAAATTGATTAATACATATACACAATTATAAAACAGAATAAAACAATTTAAAAACAGTGACACTGTTTAAAAGATTCTCGTTGCCTGTTTTTAAGAATCGCTCGAAATAAATCCAGTGAAATCAATTCTGACATCTTGATTCCAGGCTGAAGGAGCCATCACACTGAAAGCTTGCTTTCCTTTTTCAGTTCGGCAGTGTGGAACATGCAAAAGAAAAATGTTGTTGGAACGTAAAGAATGGGAATTAACAGATCTATGTA
>NW_015128863.1:0-270 GCF_001443285.1 Poecilia latipinna | reverse complement strand
AAACGGGAGCACCAGCACAACCTCAATCCTGAACCCAAAGGAAGCACAATCACCACAAACTAATCTAAAATCCAACAGAAGGAAAATCACAAAACTAACCTGAAGACCATTACTTGATGCTTGAGAAAAGACAGGATCACACAAGCTCACAACGCCATCTCCACAACTCAAAACAATTGTGAGTGCGCACCCCACACACCTGGCTTTAAAGGGTACGTTGGTGCCGCCCACCACTCACCTTAAAGGTGAATCCGCACCAACATACCACAA
>NW_015128862.1:0-270 GCF_001443285.1 Poecilia latipinna | reverse complement strand
AATTATAAATTATAAAATACTAAAGGATCCTAAGGACCTTTTTCCCTGAGGATTGAGATTGACCAGATTAATAGAGATTACAAGAGAAAGACAAATAAATTAAAAAATAGGAAAAGAATAACAATAAAAGTAAGAGAAGAAGAGAAGACAGATCTTTGTAAAGATTATTTTCTTGAAGATTCCTGCAGGGTGTCTGACAAAGAAATTGATACTTATAGAGATTTTTTAGTTTTTCTTGTAAAGCTGAATAAAAACCTTTACAGAGTTTTG
>NW_015128861.1:0-270 GCF_001443285.1 Poecilia latipinna | reverse complement strand
CCGATATCCACCGGACTCTCAGTTGCGCGATATGTCAGCTGTTTGGGATTCCCCTCTGTTCTTACGTCACCACGCTTTCTGATTGGCTACCTGTCACATTCAGCAGGTTGTATTCTCGTTCCCAGTCAGGGAAAACCCCACAGGCTGCGATAAAAAGGCCTAGACAACCCAAATTGGGTATATTCAGGATTTAGCGGGAACACCAACATGCAGAAGCCTCATCTGACGGTTCACCACCCCTTCCTCCCGCCCCCAGCTTCCCCCGCTCCC
>NW_015128860.1:0-270 GCF_001443285.1 Poecilia latipinna | reverse complement strand
AAAGCTAGATAACAAAAAAGCTTCTTCCCTGTAACGTTAATGATAGCATTCATTCTTCAGTATGGCTTGTGCAATACGGGGCACATCGCACGTCCAAAACCGATCATCTCCATATTGGATATGTCTTCTTATTTCCTTTGCTGCATAATGTACATGGCATTTACTCTGGTGTTAGGTAAATGTATCTTGAAGGAGAATAGCACTTAAATGAAAGTCCAACAAGGAGATTCATTTAGAATTAAAAATAACTCACCCTGAACTACCATGATA
>NW_015128859.1:0-270 GCF_001443285.1 Poecilia latipinna | reverse complement strand
AGGTTTGGGTAGGGACGGTAGGGACATGTCCCGACCAATATTCACGGGATATGAAAAAGTCCCGACCAATTTTTGCCATATTGGCTCAAAGAACGTGGATCTACGATCTTTGATTAGCAGCAACAGGCGGTGCGCGGAACGGAAGCTTCTTAGTTTGATATTTATTAGGGGCCGCCGGGGCGGTGTGGGGGGGTGGGGGGAGGGGGAGTCAGTTGAATCGTCGGACGTTCTTTGATTAGCTGCAAAAGGCGGCGGCTAGCTGGGCACACG
>NW_015128858.1:0-270 GCF_001443285.1 Poecilia latipinna | reverse complement strand
TTTAGCCGCGCAGCTCCCGGCTTGCCTAGCCGCTCAGCTAGCCACTCAGTTAGCCGCTCAGCTACCTGCTCGGCTAGCCGCTCAGCTACCTGCTCAGTTAGCCGCTCAGTTAGCCGCTCCGCTACCTGCTCGGCTAGCAACTCAGTTAGCCGCTCAGCTACCTGCTCAGCTGGCCGCTCAGTTAGCCACTCAGTTAGCCGCTCCGCTACCTGTTTGGCTAGCAACTCAGTTAGCCGCTCAGCTACCTGCTCAGCTAGCCGCTCAGCTAGC
>NW_015128857.1:0-271 GCF_001443285.1 Poecilia latipinna | reverse complement strand
CTGTTATGGTCTGGCTCTTAAACCATAACAAATGAAAGGGAAGCAACGCCAGAGATAACTTAAAAGGGAATTTATTTAACAAAAATCATAACTGGTTGGGGAAGAAAGGGAGAAAGGGGAGAGAGTGGCAGGGAGACAGAAAGAATGAGCTGCTTAGTCAGAGAAAGTGGTGCATCTTAAGGTGGATCTGACGTCATCTGGAGACACTGGCCAGCTGCCTCCACTTCCAATCAGCACCAATTAAGGAGTCCAAAACATGGATGTTAGAGAC
>NW_015128856.1:0-271 GCF_001443285.1 Poecilia latipinna | reverse complement strand
TGCTAAATGTAATGTCGTTGCCATAGCAACTGACTAACAACAACGCCACTAAGAGTGCGTTCACACTGCAGCCTGAAGTGACTCAATTCCGATTTTTTGGCAATTCCAATGTTTTTGCCGGGCCTGTTCACACTGCCAGTAAATGCGACCTGTATGCGTTCTGCAGTCTGAACGGGCAAACGACCTGAAAGTGTCCCGCATGCGCAGTAGAGGGCGCAATAGCGTCAGCGTTCTCAGTGTTCTGCCAACCGCCATAAAAAGAAGAAGAGGT
>NW_015128855.1:0-271 GCF_001443285.1 Poecilia latipinna | reverse complement strand
TGCTCATCCTTCCTCCCCCTCGATTTGTGCTATGCTACAGCTAGCATAGCACAGAGCTGTGCAGATTCAAACTGTGAATGCTCAGTTTAGTTAGCATAGCTACCAATCACGGCAGATAAACTGTTTCTTGTAATGATAAGTTGTTTCTCCACCATTAGCACATTTAGCAGTGAGTGAATGAGGCTAATTGACAGTGCTAAGAGCGTCCTACTAGTTCTGATTCATTGTTTTGGTCTGAATGGTGCATTACTTTAACCAGTAATAGTAATTC
>NW_015128854.1:0-271 GCF_001443285.1 Poecilia latipinna | reverse complement strand
GGTTAACTAGTTGATTACTGGTTGGTTAACTAGTTTATTATTGGTTGGTTAACTAGTTGGTTACTGATTGGTTAACTAGTTGATTACTGGTTGGTTGACTGGCTGGTTACTGGTTGGTTAACTAGTTGGTTACTGGTTGGTAGGCTAGTTAAATACCCGGCCTTTCTTTCTCTGTGTTGTCCTAGCAACCAGTGTGAAATGTTCCTGACCAATCGTCTCTCAGGTCTTTCCGTCTCGCTGCTTTGGTTGGTTTGTTGTGAAGGATGAAACT
>NW_015128853.1:0-271 GCF_001443285.1 Poecilia latipinna | reverse complement strand
TACACTGTACTGAATGATGCCTGGCGTTCAACAGAGAATACAGATTATTCAGCCTTACACTGTGACCGAAACATTGCCTGGAGTGGTTGGTATCGCTTTTACTTGGGTCAGACCAGCGCTCAGATTCCAGAGAAATGCATAGCAGAAAGAAGATGTGGAACTCATGCTCCTTTGTGGATAAATGGGACTCATCCAGTCCAGCTTAATGAAATCGTAACTCGCAGTGTGTGTAACTCTTGGTCGGGTTCCTGCTGCCTTTTTCCCTCACACA
>NW_015128852.1:0-271 GCF_001443285.1 Poecilia latipinna | reverse complement strand
TGCGACACCTCAGTCAACACCTCCACACAATAATTCAGCGCATGAGTGACAACTTTTTTTCATCGCAGATGCAACATATGTGTCTCTGTACGTCCACGGAGTTTACCTTTTTTAAGCTTTCCTCCCAAGTGACGCTAAAAGTTGGAAGAAGTCCCCACCGTCTGTGAAAGCGAAGCGCTGCTGGTTTTACATGTCGTCATATTTTATGATTTATGCAGCTATTATCGTTTAGTTAGACATCTTCTCCCGCTCAGAGGAAACCACTGCGCAT
>NW_015128851.1:0-271 GCF_001443285.1 Poecilia latipinna | reverse complement strand
TAACAGGAGTGGTTGTTGGAACTACGCGGCAGCTAGTGCTACTCTGTCGATTGTTTCTCAACTGAAAAGGGCCGTAACTTCTGGATCTGAAGGTAGTTAGAGCTAGACGAATTTTCTCCGCCGCCAGTTTAAACAGAAATTCTCTAGTAAGCCTGTGATAGGGTAAGACCCAGGTTTCAGGGATTTTCCGGACCTGTTAGACAGAGAGCTGGTCAGTAGTCAGTCGGTGGTGAGGTTAGGGCGTGGCTGGCTATTGCAGAATAACGAACAC
>NW_015128850.1:0-271 GCF_001443285.1 Poecilia latipinna | reverse complement strand
GGTTCCCACTGTTAGTTATCTGTTCATATCACACTTTCAGTGTGACATGAAGTCTAAATCTCTTGCTCTTGATGAAGGCGGACACTTTTTTCCTCTCCTCCCTCCCTGCCCTTGTCTGCCCTGCTTGCTCTGTTTTTGTCCTGTCTTTTTCTGTATTTTTGGAGCCTTTCTTTGCACATCATCCTCATCTACAAATTATGGATCTGGCCAACCGGTCTCTCAATGCAATTGATCAAATTTTCGACAAGAAGTATGGGCACAGGAGAGCCTC
>NW_015128849.1:0-271 GCF_001443285.1 Poecilia latipinna | reverse complement strand
TGTCTAACTTTCTTCAAGGTCCAGCTCAACAGGATCCTAATATGCCGCCCCATCCTCAGAGGTTCAGAGTTCATCCCCTGCTGCCACGTTTTCTGAGTTACGATAAATTTTCTGGAAAGGTGAAGAAATGTAAAGGATTAATTTTACAGTGTGGAATAATATTTAATCACTCACCTCAAAGTTTCTGCCATGACGACGCAAAGATGTTGTCTCTGTTAACCGGACGAGCCCTGGAATGGGCTGAAGCTAAGTTTTCCTCTCCCACAAACTT
>NW_015128848.1:0-271 GCF_001443285.1 Poecilia latipinna | reverse complement strand
AAAAATAAAATAAAGATCTAAGTTCAGTGACTGAGCAGCAGGTCGTTCAGCCGGATTTAAAGACAGTCAGAGAGTCTCTGAGTGGGAATGTGGACGTTTATTCTAAATAGTAGAATCATGTTTATAAGTTTACATTTACAGAATAAAGATGTTTTATGTCCATAAGGCTCATTCACAAAGCGGCTCGACTGAAGGATGGCTGCAGCTGGACCGGTACCGGTACCGCTCGGCTCCTTCTTTAAGTTCTGCTCAGAGATCCAGGATGATCCGT
>NW_015128847.1:0-271 GCF_001443285.1 Poecilia latipinna | reverse complement strand
GTCTTCACACCGTTGCCACGCGATGGGTCAGCCACGTCAACAGCTTCTCTCTTCCGCATGCCGCCATGGTCAGCACCTTCCGGATTTCCCTCTCTCCGCCCGTCTCGGGCTGTCGGGGTAAGACGTAGCATTCTCATGTCTCATTCGCATTATTACGAACCGCATTTCATTAGCCTATTCTCTCCCGAACTCGTAGGCCACTGAGGCTGCGCACAAAATGCTTAAAGGCTTTTAACTGAATGATGAATAAATTGAATAGTCTTGTTTGGGG
>NW_015128846.1:0-271 GCF_001443285.1 Poecilia latipinna | reverse complement strand
CGAGCAGCTATCGCTGCGAGAGCCTATTGAAACTGTGCTGTTTATTATTATTTTTATTGTGCCAAATAAAATGGCTTTTTGGGGGCTTTATCATACTCAAAAACTCACCAAACTTGGCGGGGGCATAGAGCCCGTGTAAAATTTACGTATTTTAAGGTCCCCAGAAAAATCGCACAAGAAACGGCTCAAGGGCGCCACCTAGCAACTTTCAAAAGACCCTTTCCTATTCACTTACTTTATCGTAGAGACTTGAAATTTGGTACACTTGTAG
>NW_015128845.1:0-271 GCF_001443285.1 Poecilia latipinna | reverse complement strand
TGGATCTACACCAGCTGGTTCTACACCACCCGGATCTACACCACCTGGATCTACACCACCTGGATCTACATCACCTGGATCTACACCACTTGGATCTACACCACCTGGATCTACCCCAGCTGGTTCTACACCACCTAGTTCTATACCACCTGGTCCTACACCACCTGGTTCTACATCACCTGTATCTACACCACCTGGATCTACACCACCTGGTTCTACATCACCTGTATCTACACCACCTGTATCTACACCACCTGGATCTACACCACCT
>NW_015128844.1:0-271 GCF_001443285.1 Poecilia latipinna | reverse complement strand
TTCCCTTTGTGGGACAATAAAGGCTTGAAATCTATTTTGTTTGAGATACTGCAGGATGATATTAAACAGGCTGTTAATGTTTGGAAAAAACCTTAAATGTGGCTAAATTAAACCAAGAGTGAACCAGAATCCCTAATGCTTAAGGCCATTTCTTGGCACCAAGGATGGCAAACTAGTTTTTATATTAAGGGGGAATTAAAAGTTTAAACCGGGTCGGGTTTGTTTACAGAACTTTATTAAATCAAATCATCATTTCACAGCCAGGCTTTTT
>NW_015128842.1:0-271 GCF_001443285.1 Poecilia latipinna | reverse complement strand
CTTATGGTAAATAAGATCTTTGGAGATCAATAGTCATCCTCTGTTCTAATTAGATATGCACCAAATATGTACCGTATTTTCCGCACTATAAGACGCACCTAAAAACCTTCAATTTCCTCAAAAGCCGACAGTGCGCCTTNTAATCCGGTGCGNCNTNTATATGGACCAATATTGAGCCACAACAGGTCCAGCAACGGACCTTACCACAGGGGCCGCATTTCATTGGCTAATGCCCATTTTAGGTCACAGTGCAGCTACCACGTGCGTGACC
>NW_015128841.1:0-271 GCF_001443285.1 Poecilia latipinna | reverse complement strand
AATAATATGTCCATCTTACTTGTGAAATGCTGTCTGTGGAGCCCTCACATCAATAATCCATAGATCCGAACAATAATATCCCTCAGAGCTGAGGCATCGTCTATTGTTTTGATTGAGGAAAGTAGGAGTTTATACCGCTCTAAGATGGCCGCCGTATTTCCTGCGCCGGAGCAGCCAATGCGGGGTCTACTCTTATATTATGTCTATGGCTACCAGCACAGCAACACCGTCTCTTGTGGCTCACTCGTTTTTTCCTGTTAAAACAGGTTGG
>NW_015128840.1:0-271 GCF_001443285.1 Poecilia latipinna | reverse complement strand
CATGTGAAACAGAGAACATGTGAAACAGAGCATGTGAAACAGAGAACATGTGAAACAGAGAGAACATGTGAAACAGAGAGAGCATGTGAAACAGAGAGAGCATGTGGAACGGAGAGCATGTGAAACGGAGAGCATGTGAAACAGAGAGCATGTGAAACAGAAAGAGCATGAGAAACAGAGAGAGCATGCGGAACGGAGAGCATGTGGAACGGAGAGCATGTGAAACAGAGAACATGTGAAAGAGCATGTGAAATGGAGAACATGTGAAACA
>NW_015128839.1:0-271 GCF_001443285.1 Poecilia latipinna | reverse complement strand
TGCCAAGTTAAGATTTAACTGAACTGATTATAAGGGCGTATGAGTTTGAAGAGAAAAATCTCCTTAGTGTCTGCTACTAGCATGTGCTAAATGAAAATGGGCGCTTTCTTCTTCATAGACTATGTTCTTCTTCTGCTTCTTCTTCTTCTGCTGCTGCTTATTTAGATTTAAACGGCAGCTTGCATCTATTATTTCCATTATTATTGCACTACTGCCATCTATTGGATCCTAATATCTATACCTCAAATTCTCATAATGATCCCAGTTTTAT
>NW_015128838.1:0-271 GCF_001443285.1 Poecilia latipinna | reverse complement strand
ATTCTAGAAAATTGGTGGCTTCGCACTTTCCTTTGGCGAGTAACAAATAATGGCCCTGGGACTTATATCTAAGTCACTAAATCCAATCTAGCCGATAACAAGTGCACGTTATTTTCAGGAGAAAAGCTACCGTTAACAGGAGTGGTTGTTGATGCTATGCGGCAGTGAGGGCTACTCTGCCGACTGTTTCTCAACTGAAAAGGGCCGTAACTTCTGGATCTGAAGGTAGTTAGAGCTAGACGAGTTTTCTCCGCCGCCAGTTTAAACAGAA
>NW_015128837.1:0-272 GCF_001443285.1 Poecilia latipinna | reverse complement strand
AAATAACCATGTTGGCACGGTAAACTGAATAAATGCAAAAAACGTGGGAATTAAATACCCAGAACAGTGCTGTGCTAAACATCAAAAAGTTAACCAACTATTTACAAGTTATGAGTTGAACAGCATACTTTTTCTTTTTACATTTTTAATATTTTAATGTACAGCAGAAGACAACTCTGTGCGCTTACCTCTCCACAGCGCAGCTTGGCGCGAACTGAGGAGGGCAGCGGGAACACACAGGATGTGACACAAAAACAGGAAGTAAGAAAATA
>NW_015128836.1:0-272 GCF_001443285.1 Poecilia latipinna | reverse complement strand
TGCTGCTAATGTGGCTTTAGTAGCTCTTCCATTTCGTGTCTGTTGAGTTTTTAATAAGCGTCACAGAAACTATTCTGGTTGGTCGAGTTTATGGGACGAGTTTAAGTAGACGACGCATTTGATATGGTTTGATGCATCGTGTAACCGGAAAAATAATACTAAAAATAATAATAAAATAATATAAAATCAGCGTGATGCGTGACTCCGAGGAGAGCGTTAAAGCTCCTCACAGGGGTGAACCTGCATGATAAGGTTAGCGCTGCTTATCCTCA
>NW_015128835.1:0-272 GCF_001443285.1 Poecilia latipinna | reverse complement strand
TCTTAAGCCTAACAGGAGCAATAGTTTCAAAATTAAATGGACTGATTTTTGTCTGATCTTTGTTCACAGCAGGATTTAAGTCTCTGTAGAAAAATAGGATGCATTTGAATTCAACATATACATCTCAGGATGTGTCATTACAGTTAGTACTAAGAATAGAAAGATAAAATCTGACAACAGGTCAAAATAAAAACAAAATTATTTTCTGCCTTTAAACTTATAATGTTTATCTTCTGCTTTGTCTCACATATTCTGTTTGAAGCTTCTTGTAC
>NW_015128834.1:0-272 GCF_001443285.1 Poecilia latipinna | reverse complement strand
TAGGATATTCAGATGAAGGAACTGATCTTGTGGTTTTGTTGTGTATATAAATTGTTCCAGTGCTAAGCTAAGCTTAACTCCTAAGCTTCCACTTTAGTCCCATCATTCAATGTCATCCAATGTATTTAATATTAACACAACCCGCTATAGTTTTTGGTTTGTAAACATGAAGGTAGCAGTTTGGACGCGTAGCACTGACAGATAGACTTAGCTATCTATCCATGCTACGGTAGGAAAATCTGACGAGGTAGCACTGATAGTCAGAACACCGG
>NW_015128833.1:0-272 GCF_001443285.1 Poecilia latipinna | reverse complement strand
CCACCCGGTACCACCTGGTCTCTGTTCGCTCTGCTTCTCCTTAACGTTTCTACCAGGCGGGTTAAAGCCGCTGCTGATGGGATCTGGGCTGCAGGTGAGCGGCTGTAAATAGAAGTTATTGCAGAACCTCAAGTGTTAAAGGAAGATTCGGCCCATAGCAATTGGAGTTCACAAAAACAAACATCAACGAAAAATACTGTAGCAATAACTAGAACTGCAGCATAAAGCCAAACATGCCACAATTAAATGAATCAAAATGTCCTCAAAGCATC
>NW_015128832.1:0-272 GCF_001443285.1 Poecilia latipinna | reverse complement strand
TCCATGTGATGACATTTATAAATAGATTTATATCAGGCGCAACACCTGCCTCCTTTATACTTGTACTCATAAAAACAAGCTGATATTGATCTCATGGATGTTTCAAATGTGCTGCGCTGTGGTGCAACTCAAAGGCTAAAGCACTTCATACCTGGTGGTGATGGTAAAACACCAATAAGTTATTTACTGATCCTCCACAAAAAAAAAAAGAGGGACCGACAATGTTCGTAATTTGGAGCAGAGGTTGAGCTAGAGTTTTTTCGTTGTCTGTT
>NW_015128831.1:0-272 GCF_001443285.1 Poecilia latipinna | reverse complement strand
GTCAGCAGCAGACCATCCCCACTATGAACAGTGTTGGTGCTGCACTGCTTCCCCCTCCTGAGCCGCCGGATGGTGGACCAGAATCGCCTCGAAGCCGTACGGAAGTCTTTCTCCATGGCCTCTCCAAACTCCTCCCACGCCCGGGTTTTTGCCTCAGCGACCACCCGAGCCGCATGCCGCTTCGCCCGTCGGTACCCACCAGCTGCTTCTGGAGTCCCACAGGCCAAAAAGGCCTGATAGGACTCCTTCTTCAGCTTGACAGCATCCCTCAC
>NW_015128830.1:0-272 GCF_001443285.1 Poecilia latipinna | reverse complement strand
ATGCATAATTAAGGAAAAGTAATTTCTAAGTAGAAACACCTTAAAATTAACGGGATTAAGTTTTTTATTACTGATTGAAAAAAGCTTAATAAAAAACAATATATCACCTTCTGTTACCAGTGAAGCTTGAATCTTGTTTGCCACCTTCATCAGATTATTTGCTTATAAAATATTTATTTCAAATGAAAAATCATAATAGATGGTGGCCAGCCTGTCATGCAGTTAACTGATTTCTTCCTTATTCCCCAGGTTTGCCAGGGATTCATAAACGG
>NW_015128829.1:0-272 GCF_001443285.1 Poecilia latipinna | reverse complement strand
TAGTCCTCCAGTTGGAATTAGACCAGAGACTCTAGTTAGTTTATTAGCCACTCTTTAGCTTATATTTTAGAAACTGTAGAGTACTCACTATTTAGATGCAGAGAGACTCCTATTATTGCAACCCAGAAAAGGAATTAGAACAAAGTTGGAATCCAGAAAAAATTCTTCCAGAACAGGAACATTTAGAGTTATTATTATTTAGAAACTGTGGAATACTCATTACTTTTACAAATTTAGAGCATACTTAGAAAGTCCAGAAAATACTTATACTT
>NW_015128828.1:0-272 GCF_001443285.1 Poecilia latipinna | reverse complement strand
ATTTATTTATTTATTTATTTATTTATTTATTTATTTATTTATTTATTTACATTCTTTTTATATCTGACGGTGTCAAAAACTTGGGACAAATTTTAACTGAGTTGGAAAATATATAAAAATGATTTTTAATTCAATGTATTGATACTTTTATAATTATTTATTTGAATACTTTTAGTTAATTGTCATAATATATATTTTTAGTATTTCTTTAATTATTTTAACCGTTGTGCGTGCGAGGACTGAGGCAACTGATAAAAGTGATATGGGTGTGG
>NW_015128827.1:0-272 GCF_001443285.1 Poecilia latipinna | reverse complement strand
GCCATTGGTCAAAGATTCCCAATACACAACAGTAGAGCTGGAACTGTATAAAAACTTGATGTCAGAAGTAAGAGACAAGACATTTTGGATTCTGAGACGATGAAAATGAGACGATGAAAATGTAATGTGTGAATCCGCAGATGTGCATTAAATGTCTTCCTGTTTGTCTATGAGCAGAGAGAATGGAGTTTGTGTATCATTTCTTTATTTATATATTTCATGAGTTTAGCACCTTTAAATTCCTCTATATGTTCAGGTGTATTTTTGAAGTG
>NW_015128826.1:0-272 GCF_001443285.1 Poecilia latipinna | reverse complement strand
AAAAAAAAAAAAAAAAGTGTTTTTTTTTGTATATATATATATATATATATATATATATATATATATATATATATATATATATATACACGCAAAAGAAGCAAACTTTTTATATATATTCTTTGCGTATATATATATATATATATATATATATATATATATATATATATATATATATATATATATATATATATATATATATATACACACAAAAAAAAAACACTTTTTATATATATTTTTTGTGTATATATATATATATATATATATATATATAT
>NW_015128825.1:0-272 GCF_001443285.1 Poecilia latipinna | reverse complement strand
TCCAATAATAACCAGTTTAAAGATGTGGATGTTCCAACTCTCTTCTTTCCATGAGGTTCCATGACAATTCTAGGGGCCCTGACCAGCAGGGGGCCCTCCACAATTTAATTATTCATATTTTGTTTATAGACATAAAATAAAAAAAATCAGGGTCCTATCAAATATAAAATTAATCATATTCAAAGATTCAAAGATTGTTTTTAGCAGTAGAAATTTAATGTTACCCCTGCCAGACCAAAACACACACATCCGTTTTTTTTTCCCTGAACTCC
>NW_015128824.1:0-272 GCF_001443285.1 Poecilia latipinna | reverse complement strand
AAGCTATTTATTAAATGATTAAGTCGTGTTTTAGACTGTTCCTTTAAAAACTCATCAGTCACGGCTGATTAGTGGGTGCACTCACGGCTACACAGTGAACCCACTGATTTTTTACAGCAGGCAGCCGTTTCCCTCTCTTGTAGGTACTGCGTTAGGTGGCTTGCTTCAACAAGACCAGTGAACTGTTCATCAAGTGTCCAGTCCATATTCTACTGCAAGAGAAGCAGT
The DNA here is from genome assembly GCF_001443285.1 of Poecilia latipinna. Classification (NCBI taxonomy): domain Eukaryota; kingdom Metazoa; phylum Chordata; class Actinopteri; order Cyprinodontiformes; family Poeciliidae; genus Poecilia; species Poecilia latipinna. The sequence goes on along the minus strand of NW_015128824.1, from coordinate 44 downwards.
ACATTTTAAGGTTATGCATACTGGCATGAGCTGAGCTTTAGCTA
>NW_015128823.1:0-272 GCF_001443285.1 Poecilia latipinna | reverse complement strand
CACCTCCCCCCCCTTCTCTCTCTCTACTTCCTCTTCTGAGAGGAGGGAGATGTTGCTACCAGCTCTCCGTCTAACGGGTGAATTGAGTTTCCTAAATCTGCCGAGATTTACCCTACCCAGAACTGAAGTAAACTCTGTTTAAGCTGGGTGCGAGAAAGACTAGCCTGGTTTCTGACGACCTCCATCCAGATGTCCCACCTTCTTCCCCCTGTGAATTAGCCAGACTGAGCAGCCTGCAGTCAACTGGTTCCACAGAGCACACCTGTTACCGG
>NW_015128822.1:0-272 GCF_001443285.1 Poecilia latipinna | reverse complement strand
CTGTTGAAAATGAGGCTCTAACATTCACAAATGACAGTGAAATGAAATCCAGTCCAACATCTGGTTTGAGGTGATTCTTCTGGAACCTGTTGGAGGAAAAATATCCCAACTTCAGAAGATGAGCTTTAACCTAACAGAGCTCTGTGGTTCCTCCTATCAGTATGAGAGTCCGGGTGAGGAGGCACCATGTTAGGAAGAGAAGTGGAACCTGCAGGATCTTCAGAACAAACAGGTCATGATGCTAGGCTACTGATTATCCCTCTGTCTGGACA
>NW_015128821.1:0-272 GCF_001443285.1 Poecilia latipinna | reverse complement strand
AGAAGCTGCTAAACGGTGTAATTTTGTGAAGATTACTTACCATCACATTCTGTGTCCCGTCACCGAAGCCCTGCAGTTCGGGACAGAGTTCTGAGATCTCAGGGAGTCATCCGCTTTAGTCAGCGCTAACCAATCGGAACACGTCTTACATCGCTCGTCCTTAAGCCCCGCCCAGAATGTTCATGTAAGCTTCCCCAAAGCAAATAAAGTTGTATAAGCAAGAAAACGAATTCAACCAAAAAAAAAAGTTTCAACCAAAAAAAAAGTTTCAA
>NW_015128820.1:0-272 GCF_001443285.1 Poecilia latipinna | reverse complement strand
TACACTTCACTCATTCATAAACACATGAACACATGAGTGGAAACTGAACTGACTGATTTATCTAAGGATCAATAACCCAGTTTGATTATAAATTCCTGCTTCAAACCAAATGTTGACTTTTGTCTGTTTGAATTAAATCAGTTTATTGTTATTTTGCTCTATTTCCATTTACTTCATTCTGACTGTATGATCATCTTATTATTTTAATCAGGGCTGTTGTATTGATGTTTATCTGCTATTGATGGTTTATTGGTTGATTATTGGATCATGTG
>NW_015128819.1:0-272 GCF_001443285.1 Poecilia latipinna | reverse complement strand
GCATGGTTGTTATTTATTTATTTTAGTCATATAGAATCCTCTCATTACTCTCAGGTATAAATGTATTTTATAAACGTCTCATTTGGTTACATTTGGATTATTGATTTTTAAAACCTCAGATGGAGAAGCTTGTCAATGAATAAGTAATTTATCATTGAGGATCAATAAAGTATATTCTCATCCATCCATCCATCTTTTCCAGGTTTTATGTTTGAAATCTGCCATAAATTTGTGACATAATGAACAAATGTCAAATGTTTGGTTTCTTTTCT
>NW_015128818.1:0-273 GCF_001443285.1 Poecilia latipinna | reverse complement strand
TAGAGATGTGGTGGCTTCGTACTTTCCTTTGGTGAGTGTGAAAATAATGACCCTGGGACTTAATTCTAAGTCACTAAATCTAATCTAGCCGTAAACAAGTGCTGTTATTTTAGGAAAAGAGCCACTTTTAACAGGAGTGGTTGTTGAAGCTATGCAGCTGTGAGGGCTACTCAGCTGACTGTTTCTCAACTGAAAAGGGTCGTAACTTCTGGATTGTAGGTAGTTAGAGCTAGACGAGTCTTTGCCGGCACCAGTTTGAATAGATTATCTCCT
>NW_015128817.1:0-273 GCF_001443285.1 Poecilia latipinna | reverse complement strand
TGTAATGTTCACATGGGGGTCTGTGGTTTTTTTTTAATTTTTCATGCCACACCCCTCATTCCCGTTATTCCCCACACCTGTGTTGCTCCCTGATTGTTTCCCTTCTTAAGCCCTTCTCAGTCACTACCAAGTCGCCAGATTATCGAACGCTTTCAGCTAGTAGTTTTCCAGCACTCCTGTCTCGCTCTCATCGTTTCTACCACGCTTTGTTCCACGGATCTACCCCTTTTGCCTTGCCCTTGTCGGACTATTGCTATTTGCCCTTCGGATCTC
>NW_015128816.1:0-273 GCF_001443285.1 Poecilia latipinna | reverse complement strand
AGCAGCAAAATGAGTAAGAAACAGATCAGATGTCTTTGGAAAGTTTCTTTGCAAAGGGGAAAAGGACTAGAGAAGAGACAGGAGGATGGATTTATCCCGGACCGGTAGGTGAGTCAAACATTACAAGCCGCTCTGTGTAACATGCAGCGACCGGCTGCTAATGAGGCAATGAAGCTTGAAACTGCTTCACCACGTAGAGACCAAGCAGGCTGTGAATATAAGCAACACTTTGGGTGTCATTGTCTCCATCACTCCCTGATGGGACCGTCTTGT
>NW_015128815.1:0-273 GCF_001443285.1 Poecilia latipinna | reverse complement strand
AGAGCTCTGATGAGGAGGAGAGGAGGGGAAGGTGTGTGGCAAAACAGCTGACATTGATTCAATATTGATCAGATGTTGATCAGACATCGGCATTTCAGTCATTAGATTTCAACCACAAAACAACACTGATTCAATGACACAGTTTCAACGTTAGTTAATTGGCTAGAGGTGGATGGTTGTCTGATGGTTGATCCGCCGTCAGTTTTCGACTTCAACCATACATGCAACCTTTGTGATAATAATTCAACATTGAATTAACATCTTTTGCCAACA
>NW_015128814.1:0-273 GCF_001443285.1 Poecilia latipinna | reverse complement strand
ATCAAATCTGGCTCCAAATCCAATCCCAATTAGTTAAACTGGCTCTGAATCTAATCCTAATCGGTCAAATCGGGGCCCAAATCTAATCCTAGTCAGTCTAATATGGCCCTAAATCGTATCCTATGTAGTTATACCTGGCTTTAAATCAAATTGTAACAAGTCTAATCGGGCTCTAAATCTAATCCTTCAATGCCAAAGCTGACTTAATCAATTCCTAACAAGTTAAATCTGGCTCTACATCAAATCCTAAGGAGTCAAATCTGGCTCTAAATC
>NW_015128813.1:0-273 GCF_001443285.1 Poecilia latipinna | reverse complement strand
TTCTAAATGGGGAATCTAGATCTTTTGCCCCGTCGGCAGCACATCACTGCCTTCCACAGGTGTTTGTGCCAAAGGACCTAATGTCTGCCGAGTATGTATTTATCCACCATGACTCACACCGCTCACCACTTCAGCCTCCTTACGATGGTCCATTCCGAGTTTTGGAGAGGGGACTGAAGGATTTTTTTGGTGGAGTTGAGGGGTAATCAGGAGAGTATTTCGGTGGACTGTTTGAAGCCTGCTCATGTGTTACCAGGGGACCCAGTTGAGTTG
>NW_015128812.1:0-273 GCF_001443285.1 Poecilia latipinna | reverse complement strand
TGTGTCTTCAAGTACTTCAGCAAAACTCACCGTTTTTACCAAATTCTGTAGCTTTCGGTGTACTTCTAAATCTGCTCCTTAGTCACATCTTTTCGGGGTTGCTACTGCCTCTAGTGGCGTGGGGGTGGTAACACAACTAATATAATTACATTACTAAATCAGAATACCGCAAAGTCTTTATTATTTATTATTAAATTTTCATTCTCTTAAGAATGTAGAGCTAATTAAATGATCTAAACAAAACCTTAAAGTGGTTCCAGTTTCTCTTGATGG
>NW_015128811.1:0-273 GCF_001443285.1 Poecilia latipinna | reverse complement strand
ATTGCTCTTTTTACATACATCTCTGAAAAAGTTCTGAGCTCAGCGCACACCATTTTTCTCTCATCACTGCAATTACTGTGAATGAGCTACAGATATGAATCGCGGTACTAAATGAGATGACAAATAGCCCTCTCATATGCTTCAAACGGTTTTTGGATCGGCCTTACGGATCCCGAACGGGAAGCAGTCGTTCGGACTGCTTTTTTCATTAAAACTGCCTGGGTTTCTCATAAAGATAGATAAGTCTGACACACACCCAGGGCAGTTTCATCA
>NW_015128810.1:0-273 GCF_001443285.1 Poecilia latipinna | reverse complement strand
CCTAACACCACAAATGTTTTAGCAATTGTTCCATTAGTGGACAAAGGAGGAATCTTCAACATCAAGTCTCCTGCTTCCAGCAGCCTGATGGACTGTTCCACTTCCTGCTTTGCCTTTCAACCAATCATCTTCCGCCACCCAGTCCTTCAAACTCAGCAAAACAAAATAGTTAACGATCCAAATAACATAAGGTGTTTACTAAATGTGTGCACCCATAACAGTAAATATCCACCACCAAAAAAAGTGAAATTATATTATATGAAAACATTTAAA
>NW_015128809.1:0-273 GCF_001443285.1 Poecilia latipinna | reverse complement strand
AAATCCTGCATTTACAAAATACGGTAAAAAACTGGCAGCTGTGGTTGCCAGAATTTTACCGTATTTTAAAAATACGGTAAAATCCTGCATTTAGCAAATACGGTAAAAAACTGGCAGCTGTGGTTGCCAGAATTTTACCGTATTTTAGAAATACAGTAAAAAACTGGCAGTTTTGGTTGCCAGAATTTTACCGTATAAAGACGGTAAACTTCTGGCAACTCAGCTGCCAGTTTTTTACCGTAAAATGAGGCCGTTTTTTTTTTTTACAGTGTA
>NW_015128808.1:0-273 GCF_001443285.1 Poecilia latipinna | reverse complement strand
GGGATGTACACCGCTTTGATCCAGAGCAGGTTTACGCGCACCCAGCACAGCAGCTGTCTGGCGATGTTTAACAGCTGAGCAGAGCACACGCCTCCCTGGCGATTTATGTAGGCTGCTGCCACTCTGTTGTCCGTGTGGATCAGAACATGCTGACCCTTCACCAGTGGAGGAAAGTCCAGCACCGTGAGGAGCTCTAGCATGTTTATATGAAGAGTCATGTCGTCTGGCCACTGTGCTCCACCCACCTGAGACAAGACACGTTCCTCCCCATCC
>NW_015128807.1:0-273 GCF_001443285.1 Poecilia latipinna | reverse complement strand
ACACTTTAATACAGAGGGCAGAGCAGAAGGTCAGAACTACAACATGGCGGAACACTCAATTATTACAGAGGAGGGCTGAGCTGGCAGTTAGAACTACTTCCTGTTTTGGGCATTATATAGTTGGATTAACCAAACCACTGTTACACATTGGATTAGTGTGGCCATTTAAAATGAAGCTTACTGAAAATTTCAAAATAAAAGCCTTGACAATTTTTACATCATGTAATTGCTCTTTTGGGCATTAGATAACGGGTTTAACCAAACCACTGTTAC
>NW_015128806.1:0-273 GCF_001443285.1 Poecilia latipinna | reverse complement strand
ATCGTTGATTTTTGGTTGAAGTCGACAAAGGACGGTGGATCAACCATCAAACAACCATCCAATCAAACCGTTGAAACTGTGACATTGAATCAACGTTGTTTTGTGGTTGAAATCTGATCACTGAAATGCCGAAGTCTGATTAATGGTTGATTTTTGGTTGAAGACGACAAATGACGGTGGATCAACCATCAAACAACCATCCACCTCTAGCCAAGTAACCAATGTTGAAACTGTGTCATTGAATCAATGTTGTTTTGTCGTTGAAATCTAATG
>NW_015128805.1:0-273 GCF_001443285.1 Poecilia latipinna | reverse complement strand
GGACTATAATGAGGATTAAGTTGTTAATATGCTGCTCCGGTTGGACAACAACTTCAAATATGTAAGCTAAGCTCCACCGTTAGCCTCCATGTTTACTTCCGCAAACACTGAGCAGAACACTGAGAATGCTGACACTATTGCGCCCTCTACTGCGCATGCGGGACACTTTCAGGTCGTTTGCCCGTTCAGACTGCAGAACACATACAGGTCGCATATGTGTGGCTGTGTGAACGGCCCGGCGAAAAAAGTCGGAATTGCCAAAAAATCGGAATT
>NW_015128804.1:0-273 GCF_001443285.1 Poecilia latipinna | reverse complement strand
TTTTTTTAATGTTCTTTTTAAAACCAGTTTAAGAATGAAAAACAAAGGAAGTCAAAGAAAGTAGAAGAGCTGCAGTAGCTGAGGTTACCGGCCGGAGGGGGCGCTATGGGGACGACATCCACCAAACACAGCAAATCAAAAAAACCTTCAACACCAGACACAGTGAAACAACCCAAACTCCAGAATCACAGCACGCAGAAGAGGAAGACACCGTCACCGGACCTCAGCAACTGCAAACAAACAAAAACAGTTAACCAATATAACAATCTTAAA
>NW_015128803.1:0-273 GCF_001443285.1 Poecilia latipinna | reverse complement strand
ATAGAGCTTTGGAGCATGACGTCACTTCCCTAGTCGGAGGGGCACCGGCGCCATCTTAGGGGTCCACAAACGTAACTGGCAAAAGCAACATCTCGACATTCTCGCAGATTTTTAGAATCTAAGTTAGCAATGGTTCGAACTTGCTGTGTTATTGGGTGTAATGTTAGGTCACACGACTGCAGCTGTACAAAGATAGAAAATGGACTTTCATTTTACACTTTTCCTGCCTGGAAACAACGCGAGGGGGCTAAGGTATCTGAGCTAACAAAAAGG
>NW_015128802.1:0-273 GCF_001443285.1 Poecilia latipinna | reverse complement strand
ACAGAATAAATGTGAAGATAAATAAATATTAAAGTATCAATGAAATATTTTATAGGATAAATAGAGAAAACAAACCTCAGACTCTTCACTTTACTGACTGAACTCTGCAGGATCTCACACAGATGATTCAGTTCAGAGTCTGTAATGGTTTTATCTTTAGTTCCATCTATGTGGATCTGACTGATTTCCAGTTCAGTCAGATGTTGGTTGGACTTCAGAGCTGAAGCCACAACTTCATATTCAGCCTCTCTGAGTTCACAGCCACCAAGTCTG
>NW_015128801.1:0-273 GCF_001443285.1 Poecilia latipinna | reverse complement strand
GGCATGGTGACCTACACTCCTCTGGTTCTGGACCCAAACACCGCTGGGTCAAAGGTCATCCTGTCTGAAGATTTGACCAGTTTGACTTTGGCAGAGAGACAGAAGTTTCCTGAAAATCCAGAGAGGTTTGATCATAGTTGTTCTGTTCTGAGCTCTGAGGGTTTTAACTCAGGGAACCACAGCTGGGATGTTGATGTTGGAGACAGTTCACATTGGTCTCTTGGTGTGTTAGCAGAGTCTGTCCAGAGGAAGGGAATCATAGAGTCTGGATGG
>NW_015128800.1:0-273 GCF_001443285.1 Poecilia latipinna | reverse complement strand
GAGTTTCCAGTGCCGGCTCCAGAGTTTCCAGTGTCGGCTCCAGTGCCTTCAGTGCTGTCTCCAGAGTTTAGAGTGCCGGCTCTAGAGTTTCCAGCTCCGGGTCCAGTACCTAGAGTGCCGGCTCTAGAGTTTCCAGTGCCGGCTCCAGTACCTCCAGTGCTGCCTCTAGAGTTTCCAGTGCCGGCTCCAGTGCTGTCTCCAGAGTTACCAGTGCCAGCTCCAGAGTTTCCAGTGCCGGCTCCAGTGCCTTCAGTGCTGTCTCCAGAGTTTCCA
>NW_015128799.1:0-273 GCF_001443285.1 Poecilia latipinna | reverse complement strand
AAAGAAAACCCAACACAACCACTAACGTTCAACATAAACCAGGATTAGATTGGTTACAAATAATTGTAATAATTAAAACATGACAATTAAATATGGTTTCATTTATTCTCCTGTTACTAAACATGAGTTTGATGAAAACTTTGTGACTATATTGCATTTAGTAATTTTTGGAAGTATGATCCAACTTAGTGACAAGGCTGTTACAGTTTCACCAGCAGATGTCACTATAGAGCAATGAATGAAGCATCGAGTAACGAACCTTTTTGCAAAGCA
>NW_015128798.1:0-274 GCF_001443285.1 Poecilia latipinna | reverse complement strand
CCCCCCCCAGGGCGAGGATGCGTTAAGGGTGAAATTCACGCTAGATTTACCTCATTATGTGCGTGAGGTGAAGGTGCGTAAGGCGCGCTGAAGTGTATGGGAAAACATAATCGGCACCCTCCAGACGGGGTTTTGGCGCCCCCTATGGTGCTGCGCCCCTATGCGTTGCATGCGCTGCATACCCACTTTTTGCACCACTGCATTATGAAGATGATAGATTTTGGATGGGCGATGTTTCCCTATTGCATAAGCGATACTGAAGAATGACTGCTAT
>NW_015128797.1:0-274 GCF_001443285.1 Poecilia latipinna | reverse complement strand
TTACATCTGAATGCCTTACAGTCTTATTAAATAAATGAGGATCTACGTCCTGATCAGGCGTGTCAGATTAAAAGTACCTTTCAAAAATAACTTTTTAGGAGGTATAAAAATACGAAATATATATGTTAAAATGGACGTAATCTAATTAATCTATTTAATGTATTTCACTTGGTGATGGAATTACTAACAAAGGATCTTTTCAGTCATATTCTAATTTATGGAATGAGTCTGAATTTGTAGAATATTTGCTTTAATATAGCAAATAATAAAGAGG
>NW_015128796.1:0-274 GCF_001443285.1 Poecilia latipinna | reverse complement strand
AAATTGTTTTTAGAAATTAACTATTACCAACTTTCTTCATATTTTTTATTTTGGACCATGAGTGAGAACCACATGTGCGAAGCTTATAGTCGTCGGTCTCGCTTGTATATATCATAATATATCTGACAGTAGTCACAGCTACTCTGTGCTAGTGTTAGTTTAAGTATGTCAGACCTGCTTATATCTATTTTTCATGACAAATTTGAAACGCTGGGTTTAAAGGGATGGGCACAGGTGGCAGGCCCCTTAAAATTTCTGCAGGAATTTTCTAGTA
>NW_015128795.1:0-274 GCF_001443285.1 Poecilia latipinna | reverse complement strand
TGTCTGATGTTGTTCCTGGGATCTGTTTTAGCCACTGCTCCAGTTTGGGGGTGACTGCCCCGAGGGCCCCGATGACCACAGGCACCACTGTGGTCTTCACCTTCCAGGCCTTCTCCAGTTCCTCTCTGAGGCCCTGGTATTTCTCCAGTTTCTCCTTTTTCCTGATGTTGTGGTCACTTGGTATTGCTACATCCACCACAACGGCTTTCCTCTGTTCTTTATCCACCACCACAATGTCCGGTTGGTTCGCCATTACCATCTTGTCTGTCTGGAT
>NW_015128794.1:0-274 GCF_001443285.1 Poecilia latipinna | reverse complement strand
TGAACTGGAGACCCAGAAGGATCAGCTGGTCCAAAAACTTCAAGATGTTGAGACCAAGTTGAAGAAAAACAAAGAGGAAGTTCAGATGGTGGTGAATAAAATAACTGAGAAAGAAAACTCTGATGACAAGGATCTGTTATTAGGGGAGAAAGAAAAGCTGTTAACGTCTCAGTGGAAACTGGATGAGGAGAAGAAACGTTATGAAAGACAAATACTGAATATAGAGAAGGTGATGGAACCTATAGAGATGCAGATGATGAGAATAATGGAGAAA
>NW_015128793.1:0-274 GCF_001443285.1 Poecilia latipinna | reverse complement strand
TTTGTTCACATAGATATATGCGCTCAGATCCGTCTCACTGCGCTCAACACAAACGTCTAAAAGCGCGACTATAAATCAACAGGCTGAGCTTTAGTTACGCGTTCAGAGGTTTGCTTTGAGCGCAGGCGAGCCGAGCAGCTGCTGAGGCTTTTATTCTTGACCCGTACGTTACCAAAAAGACTTCAGAGGAATCGTATTAATGCAGAACTCCTTCTGCAAGAACTTCCAAATAGAGTGAAAGGTGGAACATGCAGTCTGCACCAACTTCAGTGCA
>NW_015128792.1:0-274 GCF_001443285.1 Poecilia latipinna | reverse complement strand
AGGCGGGTGCGACACGACGAGGACACAGTCGCGCTTTTAGATAGATTTTTACCCAGAATGCAAATGGAAAACACCGTGAGTGATACGGTGACTGGGACTGACTAGTATATATTCCATTGAGGGAAAGTCAATTTCACATCTGCTCAAGAGCCCCCCTGGTGGTTGAAGAAAAATCCACATATAAACCAGAAAATACAATATATGAAAAAAAAAAAAAAAAAAAAAAAAAAAAAAAAACCAAAATGTTTTTTGGTTTAGGGGGGGGGGCGGGCGC
>NW_015128791.1:0-274 GCF_001443285.1 Poecilia latipinna | reverse complement strand
AGTTGATATAGCAGTGAGTTACAGAAGAATCAGGAGGAAAGGAGACAGTAGAGACTGTTTGTTTGGATTCAATGATCATTCCTGGAGTCTGAGATGCTCTAATGATGGTTACTCTGTCTGGCACAATAACATAAAAACTCGTCTCTCCTCCTCCTCCTCCTCCTCCGTCTCTAACAGAGTATCAGTGTATGTGGACTGTCCTGCTGGCATTCTGTCCTTCTACAGCGTCTCCTCTGACTCTCTGATCCACCTCCACACCTTTAAAACCACATTC
>NW_015128790.1:0-274 GCF_001443285.1 Poecilia latipinna | reverse complement strand
CTGGTGGGCCTTCCTGACCAGACAGGAGGTGTTGGTCCTGAGGTCACTGGATGCACACCCAGCTACCTGTAGCTGGAGACCACAGCTGCTCCTCCGATGTACAGGGGCTGAAGAGGATCCTCATCCCGCCTCCTTGGTCTTCTTCACATTGATGCAGAGGTTATTTTCTCTGCACCAGATGTTCCACCTCCTCTCTGTATTTGGACTCATCACTGTTCATGATGTGTCCCTCTACTGCTGTGTCGTTGCAAACTTCACCATATAGCAGCTGGGG
>NW_015128789.1:0-274 GCF_001443285.1 Poecilia latipinna | reverse complement strand
TCTGCTTTTGATCCCAGGCTTAGTTTGTGAACTGTAATGTGAAATTAGGTACAAGTATAAGTCTGACAGTTTGTTCACCAAGTTACTGTGCTCTCTGAGAGGATCTGTGGTTTAAGTATTTGACATCGTTCCATGCCCATCGTTGACGTTAGTCTCTAACAAAATGTGGATCATCTACCAGGAATACTGCAAAGAGCATGAGTTTCTGTAGTGTAGTGGTTATCATGTTTGCTTAACACACAAAAGGTCTCTGGTTTGAAACCAGACAGAAACA
>NW_015128788.1:0-274 GCF_001443285.1 Poecilia latipinna | reverse complement strand
AATTTAGTCCAACAGTATTGTGGCCATTGAGACCTACATGGACATGGAAATATATTAATGTAGACAGATCACTATCAAATATTAAGGAAAGAAATACAATAGATATTTGCCAAGAATTTTATAATGAAATACAGAATAAATATAATGATTATTTGCAAATGTATACTGATGGTTTGAAAGACCCCAAAAATGAAGCAACCAGTATAGCAGTAGTGATTCCTGAATTAAAGATTAATATTTCAAAAAGAACATCTAATTATTTGAGTATATATGC
>NW_015128787.1:0-274 GCF_001443285.1 Poecilia latipinna | reverse complement strand
GTTTCTTTTTATCCTTCCATAAAAAGGCACAACTTGTTTTACCCTTCTACACACTTCATCGCTATTGCTGAGACGCTTTACCAGGTTGAGAAAGAGTCACATGCCGTTAGACAAAAGGCCCATTTTACAGAGTTAGATCTATGATTCTGTTAGACACTAAGGCTCATTCCTCAGAGAAACAGAAACTTATCAGGCCACAGAGACATGGTGTGATTTCAGGGAGTGTTTTCAGTCCATATAATCAGCTAGCCTCCTTCTTCTCCTCAGACGCTGC
>NW_015128786.1:0-274 GCF_001443285.1 Poecilia latipinna | reverse complement strand
GAGTTTAAGTATCTTGAGATCTTGTTCACACATGGGAGAAGAAGGGAGAGGGAGATCGACAGGCAGATTGGTGTAGCATCTGCTGTGAAGCGGGCGCTGTGCTGGTCCGTCATGGTGAAGAGTCAAAAAGCAAAGCTCTCAATTTACTGGTCGATCTATGTTCCCACCCTCATCTATGATCATGAGCTTTGGGTCATGACCGAAAGAACGAGATCACGGATACAAGCGGCCGAAATGGGTTTTCTCCACAGCATGTCTGGACTCTCCCTTAGAG
>NW_015128785.1:0-274 GCF_001443285.1 Poecilia latipinna | reverse complement strand
CTACCATTATGACAAATTAATGTTAGATCATGATTTCTTGGTTCATGACAAGTTGTCATAACAGACAATTTTGTCTAGGTTAATGACAAGTTGTCATAACGAAGACATTTTTGGCGAGGTTAATGACAAATTGTCATAACGAAGACATTTTTGTCGTGGTTAATGACAAGTTGTCATAACAAAGACATTTTTGGCGAGGTTAATGACAAGTTGTCATAACGAAGACATTCGGTCTAGAATAAAGTCAAGCTGTCATAACGAAGACATTTTGAAT
>NW_015128784.1:0-274 GCF_001443285.1 Poecilia latipinna | reverse complement strand
GTAGTCAAACTGGTATCAGTCAGCGAGGAATTTGTCCAGTTTAGATTATGTATAGATAGTGGATGTTAGGATGTTAAACAGATGTTTGACGTCTTGTGAAAAGGGTCTATAAGGCTCTTTCCGAAGAGGACCACAGCGCAGGCATTAACAATCGATCTGCACACGGATCGTTCTCTTTCCTGTTTATTGACCAATAGAGAGCTGGACGTAGAAGGCTGCCCACCTCATTAACACATCGACGAAGCAGAAATACAGCGAGGAAATAATACAGAAA
>NW_015128783.1:0-274 GCF_001443285.1 Poecilia latipinna | reverse complement strand
CAAGGAAGAATGGGCAAGAATTGCAGTCTCTCCATGTGCAAACTGATAGGGGCAAAACCAAGTGACTTGCAGCTGTAATTGCAGCAAAAGATGGCACTACAAAGTATTAATGCAAGGGGGCCGAATAATATTGCACTCACCACTTTGCAGTTTTTTATTTGTTAAAGTTTAAAATAACCAATAAATTTTGTTTCACATCACGATTGTGTTCCACTTGTTGATTTTTCACAAAATAATAACATTTTTAGTTCTTTATGTTGGAAGCCTGAAAAGT
>NW_015128782.1:0-274 GCF_001443285.1 Poecilia latipinna | reverse complement strand
TGGACGCTTAAAGGAGGCCATTCAGCTTTTGCTGATTTATGATTTATTTTGGAGAGAGGAAGTCTTTTATTTTGAAGAATGCTTAACAGGATCTAGTTTTGTCTTTTGCCACTATCGAGCCTTCTGTTGATTTCGGTTGCTTGGTTACGAACAGCCGTTGCCGTTGTTCAGCAAGTGTACTGTTAAAAAAAAATCTGAACAGAAACTGGTCAGCAAATACTGTTAAAAAAAAATCTGAACAGAAACTGGTCAGCAAATACGTCTGAGCCTCCGT
>NW_015128781.1:0-275 GCF_001443285.1 Poecilia latipinna | reverse complement strand
CAAAGTTTGAAGCATGATAATCAAAATTGAATAAATCGATAATCGTGACAGAACAAAGAAGTGGCCTGGAGATGATTGACACACGGACAGATGAGATTCCCTGAATTAACCCAGTGGGGCCCTCCATCACCATTTAGGCTCTTTACATATGTATATATTTGAAATGTTAAATTGACATTCATGACTGTATACAAAATAGACCAGCAAATATTGCAGTAAGCATATTGAAGGGAACGCAAAACAAAAAAATTTCCCCATGTCCCCTCCAGGGCTCC
>NW_015128780.1:0-275 GCF_001443285.1 Poecilia latipinna | reverse complement strand
AGACTATATGGGTCCCATATGGGTTTGTCCGCGGGTTCCACGATGGCCCCACATGGGTTTGCCCATGTAGGGCCACAGCCCACATGGGCGCTACATGGGCCCTAAATGGACAAACCCATGTGGGCCACCACCATATAGGGCCCATGCAGGGCCCATGTGGGTTCTGGCCCTACATGGGCAAACCCATGTGGGGTCATCGTGGAACCCGCGGACAAACCCATATGGGACCCATATAGTCTACCCTTCTTTTCCCCACATGGGGCCCACCTAGGCAT
>NW_015128779.1:0-275 GCF_001443285.1 Poecilia latipinna | reverse complement strand
ATTACACTTAATTTTTAGTTTTGATTAACTGCTAATAAAGTACAATTTTAATTACTCATAATTCATCTTTATTCCTATTTTTCTTGGCCCCACACTAGTGGTTGTCATTGGAGATTCTTACCACAATGATTTGCGTAAAAATGATGTAATGGTATCAAATTTTGTGAAAAAGTATGAACGATGTATCAGAAATGACGCCTCTTGCTTCTTTAATCATGATACATGTTCCATGCAGATCATTAAAGATTGTTACAAGTTGTTTGTGTAATATATAT
>NW_015128778.1:0-275 GCF_001443285.1 Poecilia latipinna | reverse complement strand
GTCCAAAACTTATCTCCATAATGGATATATGTCCGATCTTCTAATTTCCTTTGCTGCATAACGTACATTGCATTTATTCTACTTTTAGATAAACATGTCTTGAAAGAGAATAGCACTTAAATAATAGTCCAACAAGGATATTCATTTAGAATAAAAAATAACACACCCTGAATTATCATGATGGATATAATGTATATCATTAATGAAGGGGAAAAAACTCAACCCAGACTTTAAGTTTAGGGTCTGGTTCGCAGAGTATGAAGTTAATTTTGTTT
>NW_015128777.1:0-275 GCF_001443285.1 Poecilia latipinna | reverse complement strand
CCTCTGGATGTTTGTAACTCGGCGCGGATCGCGCGCGCCACCGTTCACACAAACTGGACGATCTGGAAGATGGTCTGCCAGGCGGCTCCAATGTAAACCTTACCTATAACCGCCATGCTGCCATCTTGGCTCACAGTGCTCAACCAGAACTGTTAAAAACGCAACTATAACTCAGCCTTCAGTCCCTGACATCACCGCTGTACCACCGACAGAGAGAAAAGGGGATGTGAGCTCGGCGGCTGGGCTGATAAAATCAGCGTACCTGTAACTAGTCC
>NW_015128776.1:0-275 GCF_001443285.1 Poecilia latipinna | reverse complement strand
GTGTGCTCTTCCGATCTGTTCTAACTGGTTCCATCTGGTTCTAACTGGTTCTAACTGGTTCCACCTGGTTCTAAATGGTTCCATCTGGTTCTAACTGGTTCTAACTGGTTCTAACTGGTTCTGACTGGTTCTGACTGGTTCTAACTGGGACTGGCTGGTTCTAACTGGATCTGTCTGGTTCTAACTGGTTCTGATTGGTTCTAACTGGGACTGGCTGGTTCTAACTGGATCTGTCTGGTTCTAACTGGGTCTGATTGGTTCTAACTGGTACTGGC
>NW_015128775.1:0-275 GCF_001443285.1 Poecilia latipinna | reverse complement strand
GAACGCCTTCTCCAAGTCCACAAAACACATGTAGACCGGTTGGGCAAACTCCCAGAACCCTCCAGGACCCTGCTGAGGGTGTAGAGCTGGTCCAGTGTTCCACGACCAGGACGAAAACCACACTGCTCTTGAATCTGAGGTTCGACTATCCGACAAACCCTCCTCTCCAGGACCCCTGAATAGACCTTACCAGGGAGGCTTAAGAGTGTGACCCCTCTGTAATTGGAGCACACCCTCCGGTCCCCATTTTTGAACATGGGGACCACCACCCCAGT
>NW_015128774.1:0-275 GCF_001443285.1 Poecilia latipinna | reverse complement strand
TGCAGCTGCCTCCGGTCCCCGCACCGAGGCATCGTCTGTTCCCGCAGCCTCCACAGCGTCAGTCCCCGCTGCCTCCGGTCCCCGCACCGAGGCGGCGTTTGCTTCCCCCGCCCCCAGAGTTTCCTGAGTTCGCTGAGCCCGCTCCAGAGTTTCCTGTGGCTCCGCCCCCTCAGTTTGCAGACGAGCCCGAGTTTCCTGAGTCTGCTTCCCCCGAGTTTCCTGAGTCTGCTCCCCCCGAGTTTCCTGAGTCTGCTCCCCCCGAGTTTCCTGAGTCT
>NW_015128773.1:0-275 GCF_001443285.1 Poecilia latipinna | reverse complement strand
CTAACATTCTTTAAAATTTTATTTCCTTACGTGTTCTTTAGTAGATTGTAAGAGGGACATTGTGGTTTCGATCCACCGCCTAAGAGGCATAGGGGTGCCCTGTCCGTTTTTACCCCCAAAATTGAAATGAAATGAGATGAAATGACATGAATGAAAGACAACATCAATGACTGAAATGATCAAATGTATGTCAAGATCTGTAAAAGCCTCGGGGGATGTTTTCCGGAAGGGACAGTGTCTACTCTAGGGTTTGTTTTCTCCTTTTTGGGCTCTTT
>NW_015128772.1:0-275 GCF_001443285.1 Poecilia latipinna | reverse complement strand
TGTAGTTGGAGCCACTGTGGTTGTTGTTGGAGCTGCTGTGGTTGATGTTGGAGACATGGTGGTTGTTGGAGCAGCTGTGGTGGTTGGAGTCGCTGTAGTTGCTGGAGCCGCTGTGGTTGTTGATGGACCTCCTGTGGTAGTTATTGTAGCTGCTGTGGTTGTAGTTGGTGCAGCTGTTGTTGTTGGTGGTGCAGCTGTCGTTGTTGTTAGTGCAGTCGTGGTTGTAGTTGCAGCAGCTGTGTTTATGGTTAGAGCCTCTCTGTTTGTTGTTGGAG
>NW_015128771.1:0-275 GCF_001443285.1 Poecilia latipinna | reverse complement strand
GGGGGCAGATCCTGAGGGGGAGTACCGGTTTATAAAAGAAGGTTCCGGTCCACTCTGGACTGGAGAACAGAACCAGATCAGCTGTTGTTATCAGACCAGAACCTCTGGGTCAGACAGAGACCAGGTCCCCTGTCCTCACCCTGAGACCAGTCCATACACATGGCTGTAGTGAAGCCCCCTGCTGGTAGGACGGTGGTACTGACCACTAACCTGACTAACACCTCTCCCTGTCTGTCCTGTGTCCCCGTCTGTCTCCCCCTGTCCTCTGTGTCCCC
>NW_015128770.1:0-275 GCF_001443285.1 Poecilia latipinna | reverse complement strand
ATTCAGTCTATAGGTTATTGTGATTTTCTGTTTAAAGTGTTCTCTTCCTTATGTGTGTATGTACTGACCTGGAGGTCAGGACTGTCTGTTTATCTTCATGTGAGACAGTCAAACTCTGTGGTTCTCAGACCTTAAATTCTTCTTGTGTTATCTACCCTTTTCTTAGTTGATAGTTTGACCTAGAGCTGAACTGGGCTCAGACCGTAGATCAGATATCACACCTGGCTGGTTTGTTTAGGTTAGAAGTTTTATGACCTTTGTTGTTCTTCCTGACT
>NW_015128769.1:0-275 GCF_001443285.1 Poecilia latipinna | reverse complement strand
ATGATTATAAAAAACAAGCAATGACATCATTCCAGTGCTCCAGCCTGGAACTGTCTTACATGCCACCCACTGAGAAAGTAGAAACATCTGTAAATCTGTTATTTTGTACATTTCATTTCAACATAAAACACAATTTCAAAAGAAATCCACATCAAAATCCAAGAATCCTGAAAGAGTGAGCTGCAAATGTTAGTGTTAACAGAACAACTTAAGAACTCCCAAAATGCAAACAGAGTGGTCAATCAGCCCCCTGCTCTGTGAAACAAAGGACTGTA
>NW_015128768.1:0-275 GCF_001443285.1 Poecilia latipinna | reverse complement strand
TTATAGTTCCGCATTGCTTAGGATTTGTTGCTGCGTGTTTGCTGCAGCAACAAAAAAAGGAGAAAGCTGCACAGCCAGGCCGAGAAATGAGATACAGGTGATCAGTTTGTGTGATCAGCAACAAGAAACCGTGATCGGCGATCACCGATCATACACTTTTTCACGGAAATCAACCGATTATGATCGGTGGCCGATCGATCGGCACACCTCTAATAATGTATGATGTTTATCACAGTCAGGAACAGCTTGTGTTTTCTAAACTGACCAAGAACTTA
>NW_015128767.1:0-275 GCF_001443285.1 Poecilia latipinna | reverse complement strand
CCGTGCAGGGGACAGGGCATGGAGCTCCAGGCCCGCACACACGTGCAGGGGACAGGCCATGGAGCTCCAGGCCCGCAAACACATGCAGGGGGCCGGGCGTGGAGCTCCAGGCCCGCACACCCGTGCAGGGGACCTGGCATGGAGCTCCAGGCAGGCACACCCAGGACACTCACCCACATCCAGGCTTTGCTCCGGGGAGAGAAACATACTGGCAGACCCGTCCAGAGAACCAGGCTCTCCACACTCACCTGTGCACCCACACTTAAGCACCCCTC
>NW_015128766.1:0-275 GCF_001443285.1 Poecilia latipinna | reverse complement strand
AGGGAAATCGTACATGCAACGACATAACCAAGTGGCAGGTATAGTGTACAGGAACATCTGTGCAGAATATGGACTGGAAGCCCCGAGGTCAAAATGGGGGACACCCCCAAAGGTGGTGGAGAATGACCGAGCTAAGATCCTGTGGGACTTCCAGATCCAGACAGACAAGATGGTAATGGCGAACCAACCGGACATTGTGGTGGTGGATAAATTTATTTTTAGTTATCGTGATATATTTTCAGGGGTTAAAGACGATAAACACGATGTATGAACGC
>NW_015128765.1:0-275 GCF_001443285.1 Poecilia latipinna | reverse complement strand
CTCAGTCAGAAGCTGGTTGCAAACCAGCAGGTGTCAGTCAGTCATGGTAGATCTGAAATTTGGTTTGATGACCTCAATATGAGAAACTAACCAAAGAGCCCAGAAAAGGTAAAGGCAAATCTTCGGAAGTCGGGATATAATTAATTTAATTTCACATAATTATCGCTGTAGAATTAGTTAAAACTTAATGAAATATATTTGTCCTATTTGATGTTTGTTGTGACGTATACTCACATCCGAACGAGGTAATTAGTCCAAGTTTGTCGTTTATTGAA
>NW_015128764.1:0-275 GCF_001443285.1 Poecilia latipinna | reverse complement strand
TGTTCTAGAATTCAAGTGTTTTCAGTTAAAATGCTTCATTGGTTGGAAGTTTACAAGAAGTGTTCTGTATGGGTCTAGCTCATTAGTCTGATCAGAGAGTCCAGGACCTGGAAAGAGAATCTGGAACAGAACTCTATCAGATAAATCTCACCAGATTAGAAAAAAAGTTACCTCATCATCCTGGGATTGTCTATAAAATAAACTAAGTCTTACAATTTCACATTTTTCCCCTCACTATTATTACATACATTTGTATTATAATTATCTCATATGTA
>NW_015128763.1:0-275 GCF_001443285.1 Poecilia latipinna | reverse complement strand
AAAGTAAACTAGGAGTCAATTTCAGCTGAATTTGGATTCAGATAGATCAAGTAGAAACTGACAAGAACTGGATGAAACAACACAATGAAAACAAATTTATTTTCCGATATAAGATCAAAATGGTCCCACACTGCGGAAACCTTTTGTTTGAGGCTGCTCCATAGTTGACGCTGTTCCGTAAAAGATCAAGAATTCGTTTGGCAAATGCTTTTGACAGATTGACAGATTTGCTTCCTTATAAACACAGTTTGGCGCGTTAATGTCATTTCGAAACA
>NW_015128762.1:0-275 GCF_001443285.1 Poecilia latipinna | reverse complement strand
GAAAAGAGAGCGCCATAACTTGTACTGTGGTGCACATTAAAACCGAGTGCAGGCTTTACTGCCATTTCCGAAGAGGCGGCTAGCTTTATCCCATTGATAGACGGAGTCTCCGATGGTGGCTGTCGGCTTCTAAACACTTCTGATAATGCTGACATTACTGGGAGAGCTAACGATGTCATTTAAAATATTAGTTGCCTCTGTGAGTTGCTGCCGCTCAGCTACTTTTATGTCCGTGAAAACCCGCCTACTCCTGCCTGGGGTCCAATCAGAAACTG
>NW_015128761.1:0-275 GCF_001443285.1 Poecilia latipinna | reverse complement strand
TTGCTTGGGGTTTTTCTCACTATCTTTATTCGCGACCCCCTTGGAATTTCCCCCCCCCCCCCCCCCCCGGTTTTCTTGGCAATGCATCTGGACTAAATACATTGTAACCCATGTCTGCAAAACCAGATGAGCACCCTAAATAAGTCCTCTTTGGATATCATGGGTATTGGGAAAATCTGTTTCAATTATTTCAATTTTTTTTATTATTATTATTTTTTAGCAGATTACCTAATTTCCTAAATAGGAAATTATACCTATTATATAATATATATATA
>NW_015128760.1:0-275 GCF_001443285.1 Poecilia latipinna | reverse complement strand
AGTGTGAAGCGGCTGGGATGAGGCTCAGTGCCTCCAAATCCGAGGCCATGGTCTTGAGCTGGAAAAGGGTAGAGTTCCTTCTCCGGGTCAGGGGGGGTCGTCCTGCCTCAAGTGGAGAGTTTAAGTATCTGGGGATCTTGTTCACGAATGAGGGAAGAAGGGAGCGGGAGATCGACAGGCGGATTGGTGCAGCGGCTGCCGGGAAGCGGGCGCTGTACCGGTCCGTCGTGGTGAAGAGAGAGCTGAGTCAAAAAGCGAAGCTCTCGATTTACCGG
>NW_015128759.1:0-275 GCF_001443285.1 Poecilia latipinna | reverse complement strand
ATTATCATATTGTAGTCGCCCTTAAAAAATATGTAGTCGTTCAAGCCCTATGAACAGCAGAGTGTGCCAGTAATTGTGCCATGTCATTTCATGTAAAAATGTGTTTATGTTTTATATATGGCTACAAAATTGAAATGTTTTGATGAAATGTTTGGCTTTGCATTATATTTTTGATTTTTAGAGGCTAAACTTGGACTATCCATAAAGGGCTTTAGTGTTGCTAAATACTCCATTGCTTTGTATATCTGAAGCTCAGTGAAAACATCCATCCATTA
>NW_015128758.1:0-276 GCF_001443285.1 Poecilia latipinna | reverse complement strand
CATGGATCTAATTAACTTCTGCACCTTTATTTATTTCCTCAAAATAAACTGCTGGCTCCTCTGTTTAGACTATAAATGGATTAAAACAACGTTGCATTGTCTTTAGTTTTCTCTGTTCTGTACTGGAGACTGGAGTTAAAGGCGCCATTTCAACTAAAGATTTGCAATGAGCTTCCTAACCAAGATGTCCTGTCTATCACTCTTCAACACGCTGTCAGCTCCCGGTCAGAAAGACGCATTTAGTTCAGTGTCCATGAGATGATATTCAGAAAGGAT
>NW_015128757.1:0-276 GCF_001443285.1 Poecilia latipinna | reverse complement strand
ACCCCTGATCTATAAGATGATGATGTTGGTTCATTTAACTATCAGAGAAAATGTTTTTATATTATTTCTTCTCACCAGTAACGTTGAGTCGACATCTTCCAGAGTTGAATCCATCTTCAGTTTTCACGTCACACAGATACAGACCAGAGTCTTCAGTCCTCAGTCTGGACACATGGAGTCTGATTCGTCCTTCTCTGAGGACGTCTTTGTCACTCTGGACTCGTCCTGAAAACTGATCATGCTGAGAATCTGGAAGCTCATCACCTCATGAACCTG
>NW_015128756.1:0-276 GCF_001443285.1 Poecilia latipinna | reverse complement strand
AAGCTTAAATCAGGTTCTTTCCAACAAACAGGAACAGTTTTTCTTTTTTAGACGGAGAACTCATCAAACTGCTGGGCAGTTCCCCGGGAGGAAACAACCTGTGAGGTAAACGAGGTGGTTCGCTGAGTAGCAGCTGCTGTTCTGGGCTAATTTCTGAAAATATTACATGTTTTAATACATTAATGTTGTAAAATTGATTGTATAAGAGCAAACATAGAACTATAGATCCGCTAAGTACTCTGGTTTGTGTTGAAACTTTAACTAGGATTTATTAGC
>NW_015128755.1:0-276 GCF_001443285.1 Poecilia latipinna | reverse complement strand
GCATGTATATCCATCTAGTTATCACATTATGTCATATTATAAACAATTTAATTACTTATTTTCGTCATAACTTGTTGCGTATACTGACAACTACACTGAGAGTCGGACTTCTTAATGCGCATGCGCTGGCATGGTACTGACTGCATGTATGCTATTCTGACAGCGTATGGCTATGTGATAGAACACCGGCTGTATCTGTCAGACACGTCATTACCATAAGATTTCATTTAATCAACAACATAGAATCATGACATAGATCGTCATACACTTTGTTAT
>NW_015128754.1:0-276 GCF_001443285.1 Poecilia latipinna | reverse complement strand
GGGTTTATCCACCCTTTTAGTGCATTTGCATTGGCTAGCTTTGTTGCTGTACCTGTCTCATTGGCTGACTGCTTGGACCGATGATCTCATATCCATCACCGTTTTGGAGACATGATGTCTGTACTAATGACCCAAGTTGCTCAACAGTCCTCTTGTGTCTAACCTTTTCTTAGGAAAGTTAAAGTTTAGCAATAAGGCCTTGGTCACCTCCGCTCTCCTATCAGTTCCTCTTTCCCCCTGACTTTTCACCTACCATCTACCTCCAACACAACATCA
>NW_015128753.1:0-276 GCF_001443285.1 Poecilia latipinna | reverse complement strand
GTGTGTGGTGTGTGTGGTGTGTGTGTGTGTGTGTTCATGCATGTGTGGTGTGGTGTGTGTGTGTGTGGTGAAATATGTCTCATAGGTGCAAGGAAACAAATAGAATTGGACATTGTTTTAACCTTTTTACCCTTCAACTTGTATGGCGGGTCAAATTGACCCATAACAGTACGTCTGTAACAAATGGACCTAGGGGGGGCTGCAAGTGTGTAAAATGAACCATTTTCATTTTATACATAGAGTGCACCTATTAAGACAAATAGAAAAAGTTTCATG
>NW_015128752.1:0-276 GCF_001443285.1 Poecilia latipinna | reverse complement strand
GGAATCAGGTTCATCACAGCGGGTTCAGGACCTCGCGCCCATCTCTCATGAACTGGCCAACAGCCATATTTAATACATTAATATTGGACAGAAATACAAAGAAATAACACAACATGTACCTGTGCGAAACAGAATATGGACTGATCAGGAATCAGGTCATAGACCCATATGATGAGATAGGGTGAGAAGCTCGGTCATCCGGGAGGGACTCAGAGTAGAGCCGCTGCTCCTCCACGTCGAGAGGAGCCAGTTGAGGTGGCTCGGGCATCTGGTCAG
>NW_015128751.1:0-276 GCF_001443285.1 Poecilia latipinna | reverse complement strand
CATTAAACTTTTTAATCACTTTCTTTTTCTGTCTGAGTCTCTCCAGATTGAAGTGCTATATTAATGTGCATATTGATGCCATCCATATAGTAATGCTGCATTGATGAACAGTCTGATGCACAGGAGGCCCGTTAGGTTCTGTTTTTCTGCTAAATCATGATATTTATACCAACAAAATTTAGCTAAGGTGATTATAAATCTGACCATGTACAAATTGTGAGAATAATAGATATCTCTGGTCTAAGAACATTTTATTGTTTACTCTAAACAATAATA
>NW_015128750.1:0-276 GCF_001443285.1 Poecilia latipinna | reverse complement strand
CTGTCATAGAATTGTCTTAAAAATATACTTTTAATATACTTTAAATATATTTTAAATATACTGCTAATATATTAGTAATGTATTTAAATTACACTTAATTTTTTGTATTGATTTACTGCTATTGCTAATAAAGTACAATTTTAATTTTAATTACTCATAAAATTCCTACTTTCCTATTTTGTACATTACATGCATAACTACACTACAGTACATAAATTATCAGTTTACACGTCAAAAGTGAACACAATGAACATGAAAACTTAAGTGTGACTAAAA
>NW_015128749.1:0-276 GCF_001443285.1 Poecilia latipinna | reverse complement strand
CTTTTTCAATAACTTTACTGATGAATGGGAGGTTGGAGATCAGCCTGTAATTCTGCAGTAGTGACTTGTCAGTGATAAAATTAAGGCATTTTGACCTTATTCATTCACAGAAATACAAAGCATCTTTCGGGGCCCCTAAAACACCGGGGCCCTGGGCTGCAGCCCTGGTAAGCCCATGCTAAAATCTGAGCTTGGGTTGCACTGTTGCCTTGCAGTAAGAAGGTGCCCGGGTCTTTCTGCATGGAGTTTGCATGTTCTCTCTGTGCATGTGTGGGT
>NW_015128748.1:0-276 GCF_001443285.1 Poecilia latipinna | reverse complement strand
CTAATTAAAGCAGGAAATCCGGCAAACCGCAGCGGTAGTTCAGCTGCTTGCGAATCCAGCTCAGAGACCACACTCTGATGAAATGTATTTATTTGTTAAATGTGAAGCTGAAGTAAAAGTTTCCCTTTGCTACTTTCCAACAAGCACATACAGAAGGAGCTGGACAGGAGACCCAAGAAGGAAACTGTCCTGTTGCTGGGCAGATTGCCTTGGTAGCTTAGCAACAATTTGATTTACGTGA
Source organism: Poecilia latipinna (assembly GCF_001443285.1). Taxonomy (NCBI): domain Eukaryota; kingdom Metazoa; phylum Chordata; class Actinopteri; order Cyprinodontiformes; family Poeciliidae; genus Poecilia; species Poecilia latipinna. Next base: position 35 of record NW_015128748.1, on the reverse strand, counting down.
TGATCCACTAAACGCAAAACGACCAGAGCTATAGC
>NW_015128747.1:0-276 GCF_001443285.1 Poecilia latipinna | reverse complement strand
GTGCCTCTTTAAAAGAATTTTGGGTGTTTGTGTATTGGATAGCATGGGCTTGAATCGGCCAGGAGATTACGGCTCATCTCCAGTGGACTAATAATTGGACTGGTTTGGGATTAATAGGCCTAGCGGGTTGAATCACCCTACTCTGGGACTCTGACTCGAGTTGCCAGGAGTAAAAGGACTGAAGCGGGTTGAATCACCTTAAAGGACTGAAACGGGTTGTATCACCTTTCTCTGGCTCTCTGAATCAGGTCACCGTAAGTAGAAGTCTGATACGGG
>NW_015128746.1:0-276 GCF_001443285.1 Poecilia latipinna | reverse complement strand
CTGAGTTCTCTCCCGCGATGCGCTCCTCCATGGGAGAGCGCCCGATCTCAAACAATCAGTTTTTGGCAGACCGTCACGTTTTGGCACAACACCTGGTTTGTTCCTGCTGTCAGCACCTGAAGCAGCCTGGGTGGCAGTTCTCACAAGGCTAGTGACAGAATTCAGTTTGGAGAGGCACAGAAATGTTTTTTTTTTTTTTTTTTTTTTTTTTTTTTTTTTTTTTAAATTTTTTTTTTTTAAAAAAAAAAATTTCCGGAAAAAAAAGAAAAGAGGGGG
>NW_015128745.1:0-276 GCF_001443285.1 Poecilia latipinna | reverse complement strand
GAAATTAACTATTACCAACTTTCTTCATATTTTTTATTTTGGACCATGAGTGAGAACCACATGTGCGAAGCTTATAGTCGTCGGTCTCGCTTTTCAATGGTGACACATATATCATAATATACCTGACAATATTCACAGCTACTCTGTGCTAGTGTTGGGTTAAGTGTGTCAGACCTGCTTATATCTATTTTTCATGAGAAATTTGAAACGCTGGGTTTAAAGGGATGGGCACAGGTGGCAGGCCCCTTAAAATTTCTGCAGGAATTTTCTAGTATT
>NW_015128744.1:0-276 GCF_001443285.1 Poecilia latipinna | reverse complement strand
GATGATATACTTACCCATGTATCCATAACAACCGGAACTTTCAATATCCAGCAAGTTATTTTCGCAATTTACCGTCTATTAAACGAGTGCCCCCCGGATTAATTACACTCTCTGCAGCTGCAGCTGTGAAGTTGCCGTATTAACCCGATATTTGCTGGAAAGTGCAACGTCTCCCCTTTCAGAAACCGTTGGAATTTTTCAGATAGCGCTACGTGTGGCGGAATTACGGTACTGCAAATTTAGATGTGTCGCCGCCGACACGTTCCAGTCTAGCCT
>NW_015128743.1:0-277 GCF_001443285.1 Poecilia latipinna | reverse complement strand
AAGGCTTCAATTTAATTCTTCAAAAAATCATCAACAAAGCATAAAAATTTAAAGCAAGAATAAATCAAAAGATAAATAACAAATTTGGATCCAAATTAACTGAGGTCAACTGAACTCTAACTAAACACAAACAAAACTGACCTACCAAACAAAGAACAAAGGCTGCTTAAATAGGGGTGGAGTAACCCAAATCTACCACAGGAGGGATGTCTGACCAAACAAAAGAACAAATAAATACAAAATTAACTAAAGCATTCTATAAACAAATAAAGCAAAA
>NW_015128742.1:0-277 GCF_001443285.1 Poecilia latipinna | reverse complement strand
ATGCCCCTTTTCCACCGGCTCTACTCGGCTCGGCTCGCTTTAAATGCGTTTCCACCAGCCCTTTTCAACGGGGCTGGCCCTGCTTTTTAGGGTCCTGCTTCAGAGCAGGGCCAGCCGGGCCGGTTTGGTAGGTGACGTAAGCTTCGCTGCTGTTCACTGATTGGCTGAGGGCGTGGACAAGACGGAGCAGCAGAGAGAAGAAAAATGAAGGTGCAACGTTTGAAACTCGCTGCAACACGGAAGTGATGGAAGATACAAACAAGCCGTTAACTAAAAA
>NW_015128741.1:0-277 GCF_001443285.1 Poecilia latipinna | reverse complement strand
AAACTCTCTGACAGAGTTTGATTGCAACGGAAGTTAACTTAAAATTTCAGTTTCTGATTGGACCCCAGGCAGGAGTAGGCGGGTTTTCACGGACAGAAAAATAGCTGAGCGGCAGCGACTAACAGAGGCAACTAATATTGTAAATGACATCGTTAGCGCTCCCACAGTAATGTCAGCATTATCAGAAGTGTGTAGAAGCTGACAGCCAGCATCGGAAACCCCATCTATCAGTGGGATAAAGCTAGCCGTCTCTTCGGAAATGGCAGTAAAGCCAGCC
>NW_015128740.1:0-277 GCF_001443285.1 Poecilia latipinna | reverse complement strand
CTAGTGATGGGTAAATGAGGCGTCATGAGGCGTTTCGACTCATAGCAACACTGTATTGATACTGTGTCGATATCGTGTCACTCAATACTGACACCTGCTGGACATTAAAAACTCCTACAGGCAACGTGACCAAGTCTATACAATAAGATTTAAGTCTTTGTATTTTATTGAATATTATGTCATATCTTCGGTTACATTTAAAATATATTTGATATACAGTCAATAAAGAATGTGAATATGTACCATAAAGTGAAAATTTAAGTGAATGTGTTTGGAA
>NW_015128739.1:0-277 GCF_001443285.1 Poecilia latipinna | reverse complement strand
ATGTCTGTGCCTCATCTATAGAGACTAGTATAATTATTTCAAAGTGATTTTGAGTCAATTGTTCACATGACCTGGAAGCTATTGAAGAAAACATTTAATATTAAAATCATTGAAAATATTGTATATGACTAAAATTTTATAGATGCTATTTTGGCTCATGTAAAAGCCTGAATTAGCACTGACAATTAGTTCGTTGGTTACAATTCAAGGCATTTATTAACATTTCTTTGACAGGAATGTTTGGTTCGGTAATTTGTTGACAGTCCCTAAGTGAACC
>NW_015128738.1:0-277 GCF_001443285.1 Poecilia latipinna | reverse complement strand
AAAACAAGAAATATAGCAGAAACATTGGGATAATAAGTAAATATTTTAAAAAGTAGTGGTAGCAAAACTAATCAGACTCACCTGTGTGTGTCACCATCATATTCATTCAAATTACTCTGCCCACCCAGTTTACAAGATAAAGCATAAAAAAGTCAGAAATAATTACTAAAGAAATTAGTCAGCTTATAGAAAAAATTTTGGACAGCATTAAAGGTCATGCCAACCCATCTGAAGAAATACGTTGGCATCATCATAACAGGCTTCAGTCACTAACATG
>NW_015128737.1:0-277 GCF_001443285.1 Poecilia latipinna | reverse complement strand
ATTTAGTTTGTGGCTGCAGCAAGTTCAAGATAACCCACATCTGCATCTGAAGCAACTGAGTCAGTGAAGTAGCTACATATGCTAGTGCGGGTAGCTACATATGCTCGTGCGACTTGAAGGAATACGGCCATTTCTTCAAGTTGTCATCCTTCCCCGCAATAGCTGTAGGTTGCGGTAAACCGATATTGTCACATTTAAGCTTTGATCGCTGGTGTTCCCACATATTTATACCCTAAAAGCTCTAACGAGTGCCGGTTAGCGTTAGGGTAACATGTAA
>NW_015128736.1:0-277 GCF_001443285.1 Poecilia latipinna | reverse complement strand
GACTCTGTGGCTGAATGTGCCACTGAACCCTGAAAGAGTAAACATGGAGATCACTGAAACATTATCCATCACAGCAGAACTGCTCTGTCAAACAGACATGATGATGATATTTAGCAGCATCATTTCAGAGTCTTTCCATCTTTGCTCTGTTCTTATCTTCCTTTGTGAGACTCAGGTGCAGTGACGTATTGCACATGAGATTTAAACATCCAATTAGCGTCTTCAGATTCATGCGCACTTTTTCTTTCAGTAAACCTGACAAACTGCTTCTGAACTT
>NW_015128735.1:0-277 GCF_001443285.1 Poecilia latipinna | reverse complement strand
ACTTAGACTTAGATTGACTTTATTGTCATTTTGCATGCACAAGGTGTATACAGAACGAAATTTCGTTGCATACAGCTCAGGACAGTGTTTTGAGCTTTCATTGTTATGAGGTTACTCCAGAATAAAATAAAATACAATATAAAATATGAATATAAATATAAACTATAAAGTGCAGGAATGACAGTAAAATAGAAATTATTTAGTTCTGTACATGTGCAAGGTATAAAGTGGAGACCAGATTTTAAGTGCAGTGCGGTTTAGAGTTCAGTAGTCTGAT
>NW_015128734.1:0-277 GCF_001443285.1 Poecilia latipinna | reverse complement strand
ATTTAGATTACTAGTTCTTCCCCAAACCTTGTCCTCAATCAAACTGACCTGCGTGTTTTCAGTTCAGCAAAACCCTGTTAATCAGATGTCAATTAAAATCATGTGTTCTGAATTAGGGAAATGCCTAAAACTTGCAGGGCCCGGAGGACCAGTGCTGAAACACACTGGATTCGACGTTGGCATTTCAATCAATGGATATTGACAGTAAATCAACATTGATTCAATGACACAGTTTCAACGTTAGTTAATTGGCTAGAATTGAATGGTTGTTTGATGG
>NW_015128733.1:0-277 GCF_001443285.1 Poecilia latipinna | reverse complement strand
ATTAAAAATATAAACAAGGGAACAATGCAAGCTTTTAGTGTACTGTAATCTATAAAAAAGAGCTGCCTGTTTGCTACACTTGCAGTAGAGATGAAGATGGTCCATTCAAGAAATCAGAGCTGCATCAAACTTTAATGTGGAACTGCAGAAAAAACAAAAGCAAAAATTGAATTGTTAATGCATGTCACCATGAGAAAAGCCTACTGAGTTTTGCTTAAAAACTTTTTTTTAAATTAAAATCACACATTTTTGTCTCATGAAGTGAATTTTTTTTTTT
>NW_015128732.1:0-277 GCF_001443285.1 Poecilia latipinna | reverse complement strand
TGTTATGGCCACTCTTGCATCACAAAGGTCCAGAAAACAAAAATACCAGAGTAGTCCCTCAGGAGGAGGTTTTCGACTCATTCAAAAACAATAAAAAGCACTCGCGGAGACTTTTCCTGTTTCAAAGGAGTTTCTTTTGCTTATAAAAATAACAAAAGATAATCTCTGAGTTGACTTAAAATAAAACGTTAATTTGTGGTACAAAAACAATTTCACTCCTCACTCCTTCACCAAACGATCAGATCAGCCCCAGCAGCTGCTTCTGCCTGTTAATCAC
>NW_015128731.1:0-277 GCF_001443285.1 Poecilia latipinna | reverse complement strand
TGTTTTTTATTTCTTTTCCTTAAATTTTGCATTCGCTCTCATTTGGTGTTTTTTTTTTTTTGGGGGGGGGGGGGGGTTCTGTGTTCTTCCTATTGTTTGTAAGTTCTTGTTTTCTGGTTTTTGTTAATAAATCTTCTTCCTCAGGACATTGCCTATTTCCTGTCTACAGTTGGGTCCTTCAGTTTCCTTAAATATGGTAATGTAGGTAAGAAGTTATTTTCTTGTAGGCATTTTCTCAGTTGTAGAGATCAACACACATCTGGAAATTTGGCTAAAC
>NW_015128730.1:0-278 GCF_001443285.1 Poecilia latipinna | reverse complement strand
ACTTAAGTTACAAATCTTTAACTTAAAGGAACGTCTTACTTTGACTTTACTTGAAACATTTCAGTTCAATGCTGCGTTCGTATCCCATGTCTGATGACATGACTCAAGCTTCACCAGGGACAAATCCTGTACCAAACAGGGTGCTGTGGTGGTTCAGGGGTAGAGTACAACCCACATAAGGAGGCCTTAGTCCTTGACGCGGTTGTCGCAGGTTTAACTCTCAGCATGACGACCTTTGCTGCATGTCTCCCCCCTCTTTCATTACCCACTTTCCTGTC
>NW_015128729.1:0-278 GCF_001443285.1 Poecilia latipinna | reverse complement strand
ATCATTCATCTGCACATCAACTCTGATCATCCTTTACATCATTAGTGCTGGAAAAAGATCAGCTGCTCCTCCTCTGATTGGCTCTTCTTCTCTGCTTCATATCAGTGTCAGGTGAATGCAGTCAGACAGCAGAGAGGCAGAGGAAGCTGCATCAGCTGCTGCACTTCTACTATCAGTCCACTAGATGGAGACATGGAGCAACATTTACATTCACTGATTCCCTCTGACTGAACATTAAGAACTGAACATGTGCTCCATAAATACTTAATGATGTGACT
>NW_015128728.1:0-278 GCF_001443285.1 Poecilia latipinna | reverse complement strand
CTGTGTGGGAAAACAATCAGGAGAAGTTCCAGCTTTCACACTGATCTGTGAAAAGCCATAAAACAGCAGGAGTCCAGGAGAGTCTCTGCTCTCACTTTGTTTAGACAAAGGGGACAAATGGCCTTTGAATTTGGAAACAAATTGCAGGGAGTTTCTAACTTTAGAGAGGGTCAGAGACAGCTCCTGGTTGGATGAGCAAAGATACGCCTTATTTGAATAAATTAAAAGACAAGAATACGCCTTTACTATAAAAAATTTGTGCACGTGAGGAACAAACC
>NW_015128727.1:0-278 GCF_001443285.1 Poecilia latipinna | reverse complement strand
GTTTTCTTTAAGTTTTTGGCTGTAGACTGCAAAATGGGTCTACAGCCAATGTCCGGCTGTGCTGAACCATTGGCTTGATCTAAGCCACAGGTGTCAAATTCCAGTCCTGGAGGACCACTGTCCTGCAACATTTACATGTGGCGCTGCTGCACCACACCTGAGTACAATAATTAGGTGATTAGCAGGACTCTGGAGAACATATCTACACAGTGAGGAGGCAATTGAGCCATTTGACTCTGGTGTTTTGTACCTGTGGCACATCTAAAACTGCCAAAATG
>NW_015128726.1:0-278 GCF_001443285.1 Poecilia latipinna | reverse complement strand
TTGGTCTGAGGTGGGACTCTGTCCCATTGGTCTGAGGTGGGACTCTGTCCCGTTGGTCTGAGGTGGGACTCTGTCCCATTGGTGCCATTGGTCTGAGGTGGGACACTGTCCCGTTGGTCTGAGGTGGGACTCTGTCCCGTTGGTCTGAGGTGGGACTCTGTTCCATTGGTGCCATTGGTCTGAGGTGGGACACTGTCCCGTTGGTGCCATTGGTCTGAGGTGGGACACTGTCCCGTTGGTCTGAGGTGGGACACTGTCCCGTTGGTCTGAGGTGGGAC
>NW_015128725.1:0-278 GCF_001443285.1 Poecilia latipinna | reverse complement strand
AAAGTTCCAAAAGTCAAAAAATTGCAAGAAAAAAATAGAAATTCTGAGATTAGATTCAGGAAATCTCTATTAAATTCCTGATTTGGATATTTTTGGATTAATCTCCATTTCAGAGTTTTCTTTTCTAACCGATTTTTTGATTTTTCAAACTTAGAAATTCCCTTGTTTTTTCTAGAATATTTCTTAGATTAAGCTCCAGATTTCTCAAGTTTTTTCTCAGTTTTTTTTTTTTTTTTTTTTTTTTTTTTTTAATTTAAGGCTCAAAAATTTTTTTTTTT
>NW_015128724.1:0-278 GCF_001443285.1 Poecilia latipinna | reverse complement strand
CCCCCTCTCCATACGTCGCCGCGTCTGCCACCTCCCTCTGATCTTAATGAGCGCCGCCTCCTGCCCACTTCTGTTTTATCTTCCAGTATTCCACTGTTCGTTCTTACCATTTTTCATTGTTTTACATGTTATGCAATGTTCTAACAAGACATTCTTGGCACTTCCTTTTATAAAATTGTTTTGTGGTGAATACAATACTGTTCAGGTTGTTAATAAATGTTAATTTTATGGTTAAAACAAAAAATTCGACGATATTTTTCCAATATAAGACATACCCC
>NW_015128723.1:0-278 GCF_001443285.1 Poecilia latipinna | reverse complement strand
TGGTGTGTTACCAACACCAAGTGCTTAATAAATATGATTTGATTTAAAGATAATTGGACAGAATGTTTCCCCCTTGTTAATCTAACATTTCTCTTTCATACGTTTTATTTGTTGTTGGCTTTCAGGGCCCTGTGATGGACTGGTGACCTGTCCAGGGTGATCCCTGCCTCGCACCTGAGGACTGCTAGAGATGGGCACCACCAGCCCCCCTCGCCACCCTGCAAAAATCAGCGTGATCATGGATGAAAAGATTTTAAGGTAATTTATCTCCCTTAAGT
>NW_015128722.1:0-278 GCF_001443285.1 Poecilia latipinna | reverse complement strand
AAATGTGAGCGCGGATGCCTTTTCAAGGAAGCACACCACAGTCCATCAGGCCACGGGTGAGTCTCCTTACCTTTTGATGTTTGGCCAAGAGCCATGTTTACCTGTTGACTTTCTCCTTGGAAGGGTTCCAGAGATCCGAGAGGGGAGAGTGGAGGACTGAGTACGAGAACATAGGCACTGACTCCAAGTTGCTTTTGTTGGTGCTCAAGATCGTCTGAAAATGGCTCCTGACCGTCGGAAGGAGTGCCATGATGCTGGAGGCCTGACCAGTGAATTGT
>NW_015128721.1:0-278 GCF_001443285.1 Poecilia latipinna | reverse complement strand
TAAAAATAAATCCCACTAGTGGCAAAAAAAAGTGAAGTTCATGCTATGTTAGGACAGGAGACAAGATGTTTCTGATGCACAGAATCACATATCTAAGTCTAAACTATGTTACAGAGTAAACACAATAAAAACATGCTTTATCTGTGGCATTGTTCATTAAAATGCCACATTTCTAAAGTACGATTGGTTCACTTAATGTTATTGTATTAGGGATTAGGTAATGCATTCAGCAAGTACTTTTACTTTTAATACTTTTACTTAAGTACAAATGTTAATGT
>NW_015128720.1:0-278 GCF_001443285.1 Poecilia latipinna | reverse complement strand
TACACTTCAGGGAATCTGGAGAAGAAAACAGAGGAAGTGAGAAATTATTACCTTTACTGAAGTAAATGGGAGAAATCCTTCATCGTTTAAGACAGAAATGGACAAAAAAAAAAAACACTTGAAAATTCAAGAGTGCAGACAGAGATACAGATCAGTCGACATCTCCAGCTGACATTTGGAGAATTCTCAAATTAATGGATTTTAAAAACATATTTATTACAAGATTAATTGCAGTAGGGATTGTTAATGTTTAACAGTAAATTATATTATTTCAAGAA
>NW_015128719.1:0-278 GCF_001443285.1 Poecilia latipinna | reverse complement strand
TCAGCAGCTGATTGGTTTAGAGTCAGCCGTTGGTTGTTTTGCAGTCAGCCGTTGATCGGGTCTAGCTGGCTCTCACTAAACTGTTCTTACTGTATTTTGTAAAGAGTGCTCTTTTTAATATTTTTATTATTATTTTTAATTTGCGATGAATTCCTCTCAATATTCTGCTGTTACCTGGTCCCATGATGAGGTAATTTTTTTCGCTTACTCGTTGATGAATGAGTACAGAATGAGCTAGATCAGTCAATGAGGAATGAGAAAGTTTTCCGCTGCATCTC
>NW_015128718.1:0-278 GCF_001443285.1 Poecilia latipinna | reverse complement strand
GTGTTAAACGGACTGCGGAGTCCGGCGACGACAGGCGCTTAAATTCCGTGAAAAAAGTGTGAAAGGGAGAGTGATTGGAGGTTTAAATACCACTCGGTATTTTACCTCATATAAAACAGTAGGGTTGTAAGCAGCAAACCTCTTGTGGATGCAAAAGGCAAGATTTCTCCCACTTGACAGAGTTGAAGCGGAGAATACCACAACAAGGTATTTTTAATTGCTGGCCTACTGAAACAAACTCCAGTTCATAGGACTCCCTAGGAGTCAACGAACCTGGA
>NW_015128717.1:0-279 GCF_001443285.1 Poecilia latipinna | reverse complement strand
CCTAAACAATTGAATCAAATTTAACAGCATTGATCATCTCAATAAACCAGTGTTACATTTATGTATCTGTGGTCTGTTTTAAAATATTAGCGTTTATGGGGCCCCTGAAGCCCTTGGGGGCCTGATGGAGCCGCTGACTTAATTTGGATTAAACAGAAGTGCAAATTTGTTGTTTTAATACTAGTTGTGGGTTTAAATAGCATTTCACTGGAGATCTTTTCCTGTAACATATAATTAAACAGTAATATTTTAATATTTTCTGTCAACTTCACATCTTTT
>NW_015128716.1:0-279 GCF_001443285.1 Poecilia latipinna | reverse complement strand
TGAACTGGAGACCCAGAAGGATCAGCTGGTCCAAAAACTTCAAGATGTTGAGACCAAGAGGAAGGAAAACAAAGAGGAAGTTCAGATGGTGGAGAAGAAACTAACTGAGAGAAAAAACTCTGATGACAACGATCTGTTATTAAGGGAAAAAGAAAAACTGTTAACGTCTCAGTGGAAATTGGATGAAGAGAAGAAACTTTATGAAAGACAAATACTGAACATAGAGAAGGTGATGGAACCTATAGAGATGCAGATGATGAGAACAATGGAGAAAAATAA
>NW_015128715.1:0-279 GCF_001443285.1 Poecilia latipinna | reverse complement strand
CCTGTTAGCTCTGCGGCTAGCACCCGTTAGCTCTGTGGCTAGCACTCGTTAGCTCTGTGGCTAGCACCCGTTAGCTCTGCAGTTACCACCCATTAGCTCTGTGGCTAGCACCCATTAGCTCTACGGTTACCACCCGTTAGCTCTGTGGCTAGCAACCATTAGCTCTACGGTTACCACCCATTAGCTCTGCGGTTACCACCTGTTAGCTCTGCGGTTACCACCTGTTAGCTCTGCGGCTAGCAGCAGTTAGCTCTGTTCTGGAGCGGCATTGAGCTGCAG
>NW_015128714.1:0-279 GCF_001443285.1 Poecilia latipinna | reverse complement strand
TGTATTTAAACCCTCCTGTTGTCTGTGTTCCTCGTCGGGTCCTTGTCGTAGTCAGTGTCGTTCGTCGTAAGTCAGTCAAGTAAGTCGTTTTTTGTAGCCTCGTTTAAGTCGTCACAGTAGAACTGGAAAGTCCTGTGGCGGCATGGCTCTTATTTTGTCAGTCTTTGTTTAGTTGCTGCCGGTGCTGAGTTTTTGTCCCCACTCTGCCGTGTTGCATGTTTTTGGACTGTTTAGAGCTATATTTGATTATTAAAAGACGTTAACTTCACTACATCCTGG
>NW_015128713.1:0-279 GCF_001443285.1 Poecilia latipinna | reverse complement strand
ATGTGAAACACATGATGATTATTCGGCGCAGCAGGTGATGAGTGAAGATTAATGATGGTGAGCGTCAATAAATGATAAAATAAATCTAGCAACAGGAAAGAAACTAAAGTGGACATAGCAATAAACCAAGAGAGGATAATACTAATCAAAGGAAACTAAATTACACTCCATGACACTTTCAATTTGACTCATTAGGATTTGATTAAGAACCAGATTTGTTCTTTGTAATTTCTGTCCAGTAAAACTATTAATCTATAATCAATAGACAGGTCTAATGAA
>NW_015128712.1:0-279 GCF_001443285.1 Poecilia latipinna | reverse complement strand
ACCACCGGCGAGTCGGGAACCACAGGCGAGTCGAGAGTCACCAGACAGTCAAGAGTCACCAGACAGTCGAGAGTCACCAAAAGGTCGAGAACCACCAAAATGTCGAGAACCACCAGACAGTCGAGAACCACCAGACAGTCGAGAACCACCAGACAGCCGAGAGCCACCAGACAGTCGAGAGCCACCAGACAGTCAAGAGCCAACAGACAGTCGAGAACCACCAGACAGTCGAGAACCACCAGACAGTGAGAGCCACCAGACAGATGGGAGCCACCAGAC
>NW_015128711.1:0-279 GCF_001443285.1 Poecilia latipinna | reverse complement strand
TCGATCGGCACACCTCTAATTATTAATGATGAGGGGTAGATGCTGCAGCAGCAGATATGGGCTAAACAAACCCAGAGATGCCAGAGGTCCACAGCAGGCTGGACTTCCTGCTCTGCTCACTTCATTTATAACTCACTTCCTGCTTGGTGGAAGATCTCAAGGAGCCAAACGGTCTAGTCCAAGTCAGTGTGACTTGTCAGAGCTGTGAGCAGTTCCTCCTCCTCTCCATCATCTCCAGTAGTTTCCTTCATTCAGCTCAGTCAGCCTCTTCATCAGCTG
>NW_015128710.1:0-279 GCF_001443285.1 Poecilia latipinna | reverse complement strand
TAATTAAAGCATAAATAAGTGATCAGTTCTTTACTGTTATGGTCTGTAAGTTATATTTATTCTCAGTACTAGATGTGGTCTCAACAAACCCATGGCACTTCATCAATATTATTTTACCTTTTATCTGGAAATAGTGTGTTTATTCTTGCCATACAGTCCTCTGTATTAATTATTGCTCTAAAGGTCTTGCCATACCAGTTTATTCCTCTGCATTTACTTTAGTTTCTTAGTTTATTCTTGCATTTTGTTNTTCATTCATTTCTATTTAGTTTTCTCTGA
>NW_015128709.1:0-279 GCF_001443285.1 Poecilia latipinna | reverse complement strand
ATCCCAAAACGTTACCCCAAAAACCTGCCCTTTTTTTAGCTGTAGCCGGCGAACTTTTTTTTTTTTTTTTTTTTTTTTTTTTTTTTAATGTTTTTCATTGTTTTTATTGCCTCCTTCTCGCTTGTTAGGCATTGCTGGGATGTTTGAGCCGCGCTGTTTGGTGGGGTGACCGAGAGAGAGGGAGAGAGAGGGAGAGAGAGAGAGGAAGAAAGAGAGAGAGAGAGAGAGAGTGGCCGCAGAGACCGAGAGAGGAGCCGGGAGCATGGCTCTGGCATCGCT
>NW_015128708.1:0-279 GCF_001443285.1 Poecilia latipinna | reverse complement strand
ACCAAAGCAAGAGTGGTAGCATGAGAATAAATGAAAGTTTGATCTCTGTAATTCACAGAGAACAATCAAATAAGTTTGGACATTGAACCTTCTTTTGCCTGTGTCTAGAAACATGACCCCAGTGCCTCAGTAGTGGCTTGGTGGAACTTTTATTGGATGTTTGGCTTGGCAAACAATCAGAAGTGGTTCTGTCTAGTTTGGTTTTTCACCAAACTACAGCTACAATAAAGCTGTTTATCAGCTTTATTGTGGCGCACTGCAGCCGCTGCAATTCCTAAA
>NW_015128707.1:0-279 GCF_001443285.1 Poecilia latipinna | reverse complement strand
ACTCATAGGGGGAAACTAGCGGGAGTTTTTATAACGATTTGCCGGGAGACATGGGTTCTCTCTCGGTGTACCGAACCTGGAGCGCCCGGCCAGCTGACAGCAGGCGAGGGGAGCTGGCTGTTAATGCAGCGGGAGCAGATCTCCGAAAAACCGGAGCAATATTGCAATTAAGTGATTTATTGATGAACCGAGCAGATATCTGAGATCTATACATCAACATTCTCACCGAAAAACATTGTAAAAAATCATTTTGTGTAATTTTAAGTGTAATACAGCAAA
>NW_015128706.1:0-279 GCF_001443285.1 Poecilia latipinna | reverse complement strand
ATGATCATCATTTGTTACCTGTAATGTTCAATTGCATACAATTCTAGGACAGGATCTATTTCATTACATGTTCACTTACCTGGAATATGTTAAATACAACAAATATTTACTTTAAGTGTGAGCTATTTCATGAGATTTGTCACCTTTATTGTTTAATTACATGTTTAATTACAGATTAAATGATTAAAGATGGGCTCTTTCATCTGGTTTGTGTCATGATGTGGCGGTGGACCCAAACGCAGCAGGCAGTGGACTTACTCTATGTGGATGTAGAAACAA
>NW_015128705.1:0-279 GCF_001443285.1 Poecilia latipinna | reverse complement strand
GCCTTCTACGTCCAGCTCTCTACTGGTCAATAAACAGGAAAGAGAACGATCCGCGTGCAGATCGATTGTGAATGCCTGCGCTGTGGTCCTCTTCGGAGAGAGCCTTATAGACCCTTTTCACAAGACGTCAAACAACATCCATTTAACATCCTAACATCCACTATCTATACATAATCTAAACTGGACAAATTCCTCGCTGATTGATACCAGTTTGACTATGAAGGTACGTGTTTTGTTTTTTTTCTAGCTGTTTGTTGATATGCTAGGCTAGCAATAGTA
>NW_015128704.1:0-279 GCF_001443285.1 Poecilia latipinna | reverse complement strand
TCCCAGGTGTTTCTCATTCCCTTGATTACACCCGTGTGTATTTAAGTCCACCTGTTGTCTTTGTCTCTTGTCGGGTCCTTGTCTAAGTTTGTCTAACGTACGTCTTTGCGTCAGTCTGTCCGTCGACTCAGTTGTACTGATTAAGTCCTGTGTCGGCGTTAGCTCTAGTGTTTTCAGTCTTTGTATTCAGTGCTACCGGCTATAGCTGTGCGCTTATCTGCCTGCCGTGTAGCCTGTTCCCGGACTGTTTAGGAGCTATATTATCATTAAATTCATCAT
>NW_015128703.1:0-279 GCF_001443285.1 Poecilia latipinna | reverse complement strand
GAAAGCTAAACAAGTAACTCGGAAAATAATTCAAGTCTTCCAGCTGGCAGTGTAAGATCCTGGGTTCGGCTCTTGCTGCTGGACCACCGCTACTCGCTACCGGAAGTAATATTTCACAGACGTAGCGGTGCTCAACCTCCACCCAGCAGTGAACTCTCACACCGAACGTCTGCTTAAAGCTGCAGCATGTAACTTAAAAAAAAAAAAAAAAAAAAAAAAAAAAAAAAAAAAAAAAAAAAAAAAAAAAAATTTTCCCCCCCCCCTCTCAACAAAAAAAAC
>NW_015128702.1:0-279 GCF_001443285.1 Poecilia latipinna | reverse complement strand
GCCGTCCCCGGCTTTTCCCGGACGCGGGGAAGGTAAAGGCGAGGTTTTGTCGGTTTTACCCTTGGGGAGTGCTGCCCCCTGAAAAGAACGCGTTAGCCAATCTGTGACTTGCTCAAGAAACACAAGTGTTGAGAGGAGTCCACCATAGGAAAAAAGATGAGAATAAAGAAATAAAGAGAATAAGATAAAGGTTGATCGCGATCTGATCCTCATTAAGTTTTAAGTGTTGAAAGAGGACAAAAATAGGAGCTGAAAAGCGTGGATCCATTTCTGTGTATC
>NW_015128701.1:0-280 GCF_001443285.1 Poecilia latipinna | reverse complement strand
AAACGAAATTTAAATTTAAATGGATTTTGAAATTAAGGTGTTAAAGTGGATTGAGTGTCTATAGAGCATACTGAGCTAATGACACTATGTTCTGCGGTGATTTCATAAATTTACATCGAATATTAAATTCTTTGATTGAGGTGTGCAGATTGTAACAGCGTCTGGGACACCATGTTTAAATTACATCCAACTGTGTTACATGAGGCTAAAGTTAGCGGTGATAGCAGGTCTCATCTCAATGAGTTGTATGGGATTTTTATTGTATTCTATGACAGAACAT
>NW_015128700.1:0-280 GCF_001443285.1 Poecilia latipinna | reverse complement strand
ACCTTCTCAAAACTAATTTTCTTTGAATTGACATGTCTGTTATATATTATTTCTGTTTTATATTGCTTTTATTTTTGGTTCCTAGTGTGTAAAAATCCACCCTCATCTATGAATATTTGTTTTCCTTTGTTTTTTAATTGTATTTTATTTTGGTGGGGAAGCTTTTATTTTCTTACTTCCTGTTTTTGCGTTATATCCTGTGTGTTCCCGCTGCCCTCCTCAGTTCGCGCCAAGCTGCGCTGGGGAGAGGTAAGTGTACAGAGTTGTCTTTCATTTGTGT
>NW_015128699.1:0-280 GCF_001443285.1 Poecilia latipinna | reverse complement strand
CACATAAGTATAGCGCCAAACACAGAGGGGATAACAGAGGGCAGGACTGCCATTAGGATTAACCACAGACACACCATCAGGTGACAGGTCTGCAGCCTGAGCCTCGACTAAATGGAAACACTTCATGGGCTCCAAACTTGTGGCAGATAATGAACCCCTAGAATAATATGAAGTTGTTTTGAAATCAGCTAAAGTTGTAACATTCATTTTCAGCAGGAAGATTCTGAGAGTTTAAAGCAGGGGTCCCCAAACTATGGCCTGCGGGCCGGATCCGGCCCGC
>NW_015128698.1:0-280 GCF_001443285.1 Poecilia latipinna | reverse complement strand
CACATAACGCTGTTCCCACATGTGCAGCTGCGCTCAGGAATCTCATGTATAAATGTATGTGTAGATTATCCGTGTCATGCAATAATGTAATAGCAATTTTAGTAAACCCTGTTTTTAGTACAGTGAGATTTTTCTCAAGATTGTGGAAACATTGGCGTCATCATTTATTTGTGGCTCAGTGACTATGTCATGTTTCTTTTTGTTTTCTTTTTGTTTTGTTTTCTTTTTACTATGGACCTCTTTTGTGTCTGAAATAAAGATTGATTGATTGATTGATTGA
>NW_015128697.1:0-280 GCF_001443285.1 Poecilia latipinna | reverse complement strand
TTGTACCTTGAAGAAAGGTGGGGGAAAAAACCAGGGCCGGGCAGGACCCCCAAAAAGGGAGGGGGAACAAAAAAAAAAAAAAAAAAAAAAAAAAAAAAGGCACATCTAACCGCATTTTAGAACAGAATATTAAAGCCACACAGTTTTCAGAGTTTAATAAAACAATGATAAATTACAAAATTTTGTCATTTTGCAATCAAAGCTAAGAAAAATCTTTATATAGAACATACAACTATGCATAAGCAAGATATTTTATTAATTTCTTTCTGCAGGTCTATTT
>NW_015128696.1:0-280 GCF_001443285.1 Poecilia latipinna | reverse complement strand
ATCTAGCCATGCATGCTAGTTTAATTGGCTGTGAGAAAGATTATTAAAAACCCATGTACACAGAATGAAAGCAAAGTAGTTGGTTTTATCGTGTCAAGATACTTTAAAACAACCTCCGCTAGAAACTTAAGATTGATTAGTGAATAGACTTTATTCTGCCGCTCAAATTAACCGGTGAATGGCGCCGCAGCGTATTTGAAAATGATCTGGCCCAGAACAGTTTGAAATCGCTCTGCATCCAAATATTCTTACCTTAATGATGGCAGATGACTTGTGTGTG
>NW_015128695.1:0-280 GCF_001443285.1 Poecilia latipinna | reverse complement strand
AGAGTAAACTAGAAAATTCCTGCAGAAATTTTAAGGGGCCTGCCACCTGTGCCCATCCCTTTAAACCCAGCGTTTCAAATTTCTCATGAAAAATAGATATAAGCAGGTCTGACACACTTAACCCAACACTAGCACAGAGTAGCTGTGAATATTGTCAGGTATATTATGATATATGTGTCACCATTGAAAAGCGAGACCGACGACTATAAGCTTCGCACATGTGGTTCTCACTCATGGTCCAAAATAAAAAATATGAAGAAAGTTGGTAATAGTTAATTTC
>NW_015128694.1:0-280 GCF_001443285.1 Poecilia latipinna | reverse complement strand
TTCCCCAACCTTCTTGAAGATATACACTGCTCAAAAAAATAAAGGGAACACTCAAATAACATATCCTAGATCTGAATGAATGAAATATTCTCATTGAATACTTTGTTCTGTACAAAGCTGAATGTGCTGACAACAAAATCACACAAAAATCATCAATGGAAATCAAATTTATTAACCAATGGAGGCCTGGATTTGGAGCCACACACAAAATTAAAGTGAAATGTTCCCTTTATTTTTTTGAGCATATAAAGCCACTAGTGACTGATCTACCATGACCATG
>NW_015128693.1:0-280 GCF_001443285.1 Poecilia latipinna | reverse complement strand
ATACATTCATAAATCTAGAGAGTTTTACCTCTGGTTCTGCTTCTCTGATGATTTTTAACCTCATTTGTCTTCACAGATGCATAAACTGCATGTGGGTCAGTCCCTAAAAAATAAAAATAAAATTACTGTACAGTACGACTGCTGTTCATTAATTTTAAAAGGTTTTATACACCATTATGAAGAATGCTTTATAAACAGCAGCAGGTTTGCAGGGTTTTTCTTTTTAACTTAACACCTTTTCAGCGAGTCACTAAACATGTGATGGAAATTTATCTGAAAT
>NW_015128692.1:0-280 GCF_001443285.1 Poecilia latipinna | reverse complement strand
GCTCCAAATCCAGGCCTCCATTGGTTAATAAATTTGATTTCTATTGATGATTTTTGTGTGATTTTGTTGTCAGCACATTCAACTTTGTACAGAACAAAGTATTCAATGAGAATATTTTATTCATTCAGATCTAGGATGTGTTATTTGAGTGTTCCCTTTATTTTTTTGAGCAGTGTATATATATATATATATATATATATATATATATATATATTTTTTTTTTTTTTTTTTTTTTTTTTTTTTTAACCCTTTTTTTTTTTTTTTAGAAATTTTTTTAAAA
>NW_015128691.1:0-280 GCF_001443285.1 Poecilia latipinna | reverse complement strand
GGAATCGAACCCAGAAGCTTCTTGCTAAGCAACAGTGCTCAGTTTTGTGAATGTGAAATTCATTCTTATGTTGATGTTTGGATATTTTCTTTGGGACAAACTGGTTGCCATCAAGGTTCAATTTCAAATGGAAGGGTTTCCGATGTCCACTGTAGTGGAAACATGATATTTCAAAAATAAAAACCTTTTTCCAAAAAAATGTTTTCAGTATTCTAATTATCTTACAAAGATTGTGAAATAAAAAAGGTGACTGGACAATATTTTTTTCCTGATAGTCAAC
>NW_015128690.1:0-280 GCF_001443285.1 Poecilia latipinna | reverse complement strand
TCTCTCATCCTCTGACAACAATGAATTCCCTCATAATCTCTCATTCTCAATCTTCTGGTGCTGAATCTGCTCCAGTGGTTGAAGTTTGTGTGGTAAGCATCTCAATCTGGTTGACACATATTTTTTGGCGCTCTTTAGTCTTTGCTCTCACAGTCGTTCTGGACTGCCACCTTGTATCCACTCCGATCTGCTGAAATGACAAAACATCCTCGAAGGAGAATGGAGGGGCGGGTCAATGAGGACTCAGAGATTTCATTGGATTAGCCCAATGTCCTTCAAG
>NW_015128689.1:0-280 GCF_001443285.1 Poecilia latipinna | reverse complement strand
CGAGCGTATTTTCTGGAGGAGGGGTTCCAGGGAGAGCATGTAGAGGATCCCCGAGAGCGTGCAGCCCTGTCGAACGCCTCTACGCACCCTAAAAGGAGCACACAGGCTACCGTTGATCTTCAGCACACTCTCAATGTCACTGTACAGAACCTGGATCTTGGCAATGAGACCCTCGCTGAACCCAAACCCCCTCATGGTTTTCCAGAGGAAGCTGTGTTCAACGCGGTCAAATGCCTTTTCTTGATCTAATGAAATCAAGCCAGTTTGTAAACCCAATGAA
>NW_015128688.1:0-280 GCF_001443285.1 Poecilia latipinna | reverse complement strand
AGATCCTCCTGAGCTGTAAACCTTCTGTGTGTTAATTAAGTTTCTGTCTTTGTTTCTGAATCCACATCCTACTGTGAAGACAGGATGTGGGTTTCACCCCCTCCATTCCTTTTACACCCTTCTTGCTAATAAGAGACACAAACAAACTGAAGGTTTTCAGAACATGGTGAGCGGCTTGGAGAAGCAGTTCACCGTCTTCTCCTTCTGCAGAAGTTTGGTTGAAAACTCATACGTTGTCTGGTTTTTCTTTTTTATGTAGGTTTGATAAAATACCTATCAA
>NW_015128687.1:0-280 GCF_001443285.1 Poecilia latipinna | reverse complement strand
TTTAAACCTGCATTCGGAGGACTTAGTTGGCTTTACAAAAATGGACTTAAAAGTAATTTGTAATTTGTTTGTTTGTAGGTTTTCAACCTGCTTGGGTGTCATGTATTGAAAAGTACAGTGATTCAAAGAAAAAAAAAAAAGAGAAAAGATGACACTGATGACACTTAAAATAAAAAGATGACACTGAGAAGAGTTGGTCCTGGGTTTCTTTGATGGGAGCAAGCCCTTTTCAAGTTTGGGCAGAAGCTAAGGTGATTTGTAGAGGTCAAAAAACTTGACA
>NW_015128686.1:0-280 GCF_001443285.1 Poecilia latipinna | reverse complement strand
TCTATATTAGATTCAGTTTATTTTATTTTCCATTTTGTTAGATCTAATTTTATTTATTTTTATTTAAAGGTTAATTAAAATCCTCCTTTCCTTAATTTATTCAACACCAACCAGGGGAGAACAACATAGTTCTCGCGTGGTTTCGACGTCATGTGACAGCTGCACGTCAGCGTCCTAAATTGACAGCTACGGCTTATATGGCTGCTAATCGCACCTTAGGTAGGAAACGCTGTCGGACCCTGACGTACAGGTAGGCTTCTGGTCTGTTCCCAAAGCGGTT
>NW_015128685.1:0-280 GCF_001443285.1 Poecilia latipinna | reverse complement strand
CAATGCATGCATATCTATATAGTTATCATTGAAAACAATTTGACTTATTTTCATCATAACTTGTTGCATATGGTGAACTGACAACTCCTCTGACTGTCGGACTTCTTAATGCGCATGTGCAGGCATGGTACTCACTGAATGTATGCTATTCTGACAGCGTATGGTAATCTGATAGAACACTCCAGTCCTATCTAATAAGTAAAGAGCTGTGCAGAAGAATCGGACTGTGTCTGAATGTCACATCGCTTTATTGCAGATGTGCAATTGCACATTGCGTTCT
>NW_015128684.1:0-280 GCF_001443285.1 Poecilia latipinna | reverse complement strand
GTAGTTCTCTAGATAAGAGGCTGAACAAGCAGCCGTGTATTTTGCCACCTGGGCGGTGCGGAGCGGTGAAGAGATCCTGAGGGAACCATATCTGATGGGGAAACACGAATTGTAGTAACACCAGCATTGTGAGTAGTTTCTTATTCTGCTGTGGATTGTAGGAAGCAGCTACGTTTTGCGTCATACTATGCATGAGCTGGGGATTCTCTGGAAGAAAAGATCCATTTTCTCTGTTTACACAACAACGGACATTGGTACGTTTCAGAAACATCGCACTCTG
>NW_015128683.1:0-280 GCF_001443285.1 Poecilia latipinna | reverse complement strand
TTGCACCCAAGGAAATAGACTGCCAGTAGGCACTCGAGGTTCGTGACCAAAGAGAACAAAACTTTTCCAAAAGTTAATTACATATTTTATTGTTTCATGTTTGTTTTAAAAAGACAATCGAAACATAAGGAACCACAATAGGAAGGGAAGTGCACAGTACTGAGGCCTACCAGCAGGGGGAGAGCAGTCCAAATGGGAACTGGTTCCTAAAGTAAATGAATAAATCCAAAATAAATCACCCCAAAAACTTGTGAACAGGCATTCAATCGTGAAGAAATCC
>NW_015128682.1:0-280 GCF_001443285.1 Poecilia latipinna | reverse complement strand
TGTGAATATTTCCAATGTTTCTGTAACTGATGTCGCCTGTCGGATCACTTTGCTGTTATCTTTGAATGTTCTTTATCTGTTAACCCACTTGGACAAAAAGCTACTGTCACAAAACTTTCTTTCACAGAAAACACAGCAGAAACATTTCATCAAATCTACTCTTCTTCCTTGTCCTTAAGCTGTAATGATGTAGATGAGTTGGTAGAGGATTTTCAGTCTAAAGTTTCAGATATCATTGATTACATTGCCCCCATTAAAGTGAAGGTTGTGTCTGGTAGGA
>NW_015128681.1:0-281 GCF_001443285.1 Poecilia latipinna | reverse complement strand
CACAGCGTTCACTATATCAGGCCAAAACAGACGTGGTGATGAAGCTGCTGCTGCTCCTCTTTGCTGCTTCATCCAGACTGAACAGATTCACTTTTAATCATGTTTCTGTCAGGATCCATCAGAGACTCAGACCAGAACCAGAACCAGAACCAGAACCAGAACCCAGCTGTGTGTCCTTTAAGAGCGACAGGTCAATGGGTCGTCCCATTTTCTTTAAATCTCCTGGATCTCCACCATCAGAGAGGTGAGCTGTTTCTAAATGCTGTAACTTTTTATATCTG
>NW_015128680.1:0-281 GCF_001443285.1 Poecilia latipinna | reverse complement strand
TGCCCCTCTCTTTTTATTGTCTTTAGGATCCCTAATCACAGAGAGCGCTGTAACTCTAAAGGGAGGGGGAAAGACACTTCATCACACAGTCACAGCGCCAAGATTATCACTAACTAACAACACAATCTATCTCACACTAGCTCATCTAGTTCCTGACCCAGGATCAAGCAGGACAAGTTGTACATCTTCACGGCGATGGTTTTATAGCTATCTAAGAGGTCAAAGCAGGCCGTTCTGTGAAGAGCTGCTGTCACTGCTCTTCTTCAGAGAGGCCCTCTGAG
>NW_015128679.1:0-281 GCF_001443285.1 Poecilia latipinna | reverse complement strand
CTCCGATGTCTGCTGGACTTCGGGTTGCACGGTGTCAGCTGTTTGGGATTCCCCTCCGTAATCTCCCCTCAGAAAGCAGGAGGAGAATCCGGCTTTCTGATTGGCTACCTGTCACATTCAGCGTTAAGCTCCCAGTCGGGGAAAACCCCTGATTTAAATCGGAGCGGCCACGATGTACCGTAACTCACCATACACTGCAGGATGATCGGTTACGAAATCACCAGCGACAATCAGAATGGCCAACGATCTAAGATTATCATAAGGGGAAAATAGGAGCAAAA
>NW_015128678.1:0-281 GCF_001443285.1 Poecilia latipinna | reverse complement strand
TGTTACGGCCCAAGGCCTTTTCCTTTGGGTCTCTAACATCCATGTTTTGGACTCCTTAATTGGTGCTGATTGGAAGTGGAGGCAGCTGGCCAGTGTCTCCAGATGACGTCAGATCCACCTTAAGATGCACCACTTTCTCTGACTAAGCAGCTCATTCTTCCTGTCTCCCTGCCACTCTCTCCCCTTTCTCCCCCAACCAGTTATGATTTTTGTTAAATAAATTCCCTTTAAGTTATCTCTGGTGTTGCTTCCCTTTCATTTGTTATGGTTTAAGAGCCGGA
>NW_015128677.1:0-281 GCF_001443285.1 Poecilia latipinna | reverse complement strand
AAAGTTCTTTGATGGTTGTAAAATAGCTATGAAGTTTGATTCTGGGAGGAAAAAGTGGAAAATGTTTTATAGGTTGCTTTTAGCCCAAACAACACCCTTGGGACTCGCCCGAGTCACTAAAACCTACCTGGTTCAGTAACAAGTGCAAGTTGTAATAAAGACAAAGAGCGACCTTTAACAGGTGTGCTCTGTGAAGCTAGCTGATTGCGGGCTGCTCAATCTGGCTAATTCACAGGGTGAAAAAGGGTGGGACATCTGGATGGAGGTCGTTAGAAACCAGG
>NW_015128676.1:0-281 GCF_001443285.1 Poecilia latipinna | reverse complement strand
AAAAAAAAAAAAACTAGCGTCTGTAGCTACCAGTATTTTTTTTATCGTTCTTTCAGAAAAAACGGTAGTTTACCGTTCTTTTGAAAGAACGGTAAACTACTGGCAGCTACAGACGCCAGAAGTTTACCGTTATTTCACAGTATCTATACCGTACTTGCATTGACGGTAACCTACTGACAAGATTAATTATGGTACAGCTACTGTGGATTTACAGTAAACTTCTGGCGTCTATAGCTGCCAGTATGTTACTGTAAATTTACAGGATTATTTCTTAGAGTGTA
>NW_015128675.1:0-281 GCF_001443285.1 Poecilia latipinna | reverse complement strand
CAACAGAGGTCGTAAAACTTCTAACCCAAACAACTAGCAACCCAGTTCCAGGTGTGATATCTGATCTACGGTCTGAGCCCGGTTCAAATCTCGGTCAACCTGTCAACAATGAAGAGGGAGGATAAACATAAAACAAAATACGACTGCACACAGGCAGTTCCTAAGTTAGGAGGTATTCTGGTTGATAAGAATTTAAGGTCTGAAAAACACAGAGTTAACTGTTTCACATGAAGATGAAACAGACAGTTGCGACCTCCAGGTCAGTTTATACACACATAAGG
>NW_015128674.1:0-281 GCF_001443285.1 Poecilia latipinna | reverse complement strand
AAATTACATTGATCTCTGCCAATACTTAATTGCAAGTTATTTTATAATGGTAACATCAACAATGTGTCTCCACTTATACGGTTGAACTGAAGGGGAGATTGTTTAATAATTACAACAGTACAAAAAGAAAAAAACTTTAGTAATGTGTGCATGTTTATGTGTGTTCCAGTATATTCTGGAAAACTATAAATAGGATTTTACACTCCCCCTCCCACCCCATCGTCCAGGTTGTGTGTTACAGCCCTGCGTTTGGTGTCAGAGGGCAGCGCACAGAGCTCCTC
>NW_015128673.1:0-281 GCF_001443285.1 Poecilia latipinna | reverse complement strand
CTTCTTCACCTTCCAGGCCTTCTCCAGTTCCTCTCTGAGGCCCTGGTATTTCTCCAGTTTCTCATGCTCCTTTTTCCTGATGTTGTGGTCACTTGGTATTGCTACATCCACCACAACGGCTTTCCTCTGTTCTTTATCCACCACCACAATGTCCGGTTAGTTTGCCATTACCATCTTGTCTGTCTGGATCTGGAAGTCCCACAGGATCTTAGCTCGGTCATTCTCCACCACCTTTGGGGGTGTCCCCCATTTTGACCTCGGGGCTTCCAGTCCATATTCTG
>NW_015128672.1:0-281 GCF_001443285.1 Poecilia latipinna | reverse complement strand
AAGCTGATTTTAAAAACGTCATGGTAATTAAATAAACATTTTTAACATAAAAAATGTGATTTCAGTGATGTTTGATCAGTTTGCCAGCAGAGCAAGACAATTTCACTGACAGAGTGCAGCATATTTAAAACATTTATCTTCAAAGACATTCTGGCTCCACTTAAGATCATAAACATTTTCCTTTCTCTATATCAGCTTATCTTTCATATGTTTGACACAAACAACTCTTCTGTCATGTAAGTTCAATACAAAGATTGTTTGAGGTTATAATAGACACACAT
>NW_015128671.1:0-281 GCF_001443285.1 Poecilia latipinna | reverse complement strand
AGTCAGAGAGCGTTTGGGCAGTGGTTGAGAGGAAATGAGTAGAGCTTGTGAGTCTTAAGTTTGGTTTAGACGGCAAGATTTAAGAACTGTCGGCCGATTCTCCAAACCTCTGTGACCACAGAGCTGATAAAAGTACAACAGGTTCGATCGGTTCGTGTTCAGCCACAAGGCAGGAGCAACACACCACACAAGAACCAATTCCACTCACGAACATCCCGATTCCAGAGGATAATCCAGTAAAATCCCCAACATCGCATACGGGAATTTAAAATAACCAAACA
>NW_015128670.1:0-281 GCF_001443285.1 Poecilia latipinna | reverse complement strand
TGGAAAAACAGGAACTATTTTCAGTTTCTGTGACCTAGTCCGATTATTATATGTGGCTTTGGGCTTGTTTTGTTTCTAAAGTCGTCTGCAAATTTAATGGGTCGCAGGTTGCGCTTTTTGGGGCTCGTTATTGAACGTGAAGTTACTCATTTGGGCTTGGAAATAAGCAGAGACACATAATAAATCCCAAAGTTTGTCTGTCATCCAGGTCGTTTTAGTCAGACTCTCCCTGTCCATCATTCCCCGGATGACTCGTCCCGCTGTGTCTTTGATAATGTCAA
>NW_015128669.1:0-281 GCF_001443285.1 Poecilia latipinna | reverse complement strand
GCGAACAAATAAAACAAGAACGTAAGAATACAGAGCATGCTCATTGCTCTTTGTTTTCGTCACATGTCATGGTGGGAGACATGGAAGGATTATAAAACAGTCACGGTGCTCCTTCTGCTTGGTTATTTCTTGCTTTTTGGGCCTTGGACAGTGTTCATAGTTGAGCGTTGTTAATTGCTATGTTTAATGGTGTAGAGTTGTTATTTCTGACATGGGCAATATGGCCAACCGCCCAGGGCGTTATTTTTTTTTAGGGTGGCAGGAGACCTCTGCGGATTGTA